>NC_082396.1:19863452-19868452 GCF_031168955.1 Gadus macrocephalus | reverse complement strand
TTTGAGCTGTGCTGCGTCCTCTGTCTATCCATGCCATTTCAAGTTGGGCAAGCACAAATAACAACCAAACCCAGATAACTTGACAGTACTCCCTGAGCTAGCTGCAGGGCTAGCGCCGAGTACCCTCCGCCGGAACTGCTCGTCCGCTGGTCCACAAAATCTTAGCTATGCTCTGATTGGAGGGGAGTGGGGAAGTGGGAGGTAATATTCAACTGCACCGAAACTGATTCGCTCGTTTGCTAACTGTAGGCGGGGTACTTTCAGAAATGCATATCTCACTCAAAAAATCATGCAGGCTACAGACTTTTTTCTAAGTTTGTATGTGTGTGGGAGCACCAGAGACCCAAAACAACAATCAAATCCCAGGAAAAGTGTTGTTTTCATAATATGTACCCTTTAAAGGGACACTATGTAATATTTTGAGTAATTTATTACCTCAAATCAACATATTCATTCATAAATAAATCCTCATTGGTGTAAAATTATCTCTGCCAAAAATCTCACTTATCCTCCTGAGCGAAGAATAATTAATATTAATATCAATATGGTTACATAGGACGGGTAAGCTTCATGGAGGCTTCCATTTTCTTCCGGTCTATGAGCTGCCGAGAGGGTCAAAAAGCACTACGTCGTACAGGAATTGCAAACGCGTTTTCACTCTGAGCCAGCGTGACGGTGGAACAGAGCTTAGTTTAGCGAGACGAGTTTTACCGGCAAATTTGAACATGCACCGCATTTTTTTGATGCATGTATAACATGGTTTTTCATGGCAACGAGATGCGGGGCGCTATGTTTGAGCGACTCGTCATTGAAAGGCTACTTTATTACATATTTAATTTACTTTTTCACATTTTTGTCGAGTTTAAATCGTGACAATATTCTTATGACTTATGGATACTGTCAAATGCGTTGTAGGAATTCAAAAGCCATTCTTCATCAAGTTATGGAGGTTTATTCTCTGCTGTGGTCACCACGTATCCAAATCCACCGAGACGCACTTAGGCTAGAGCGGACCTTCTGGAGCTTCAACTCGCTTGCGAGACAGTTGATTTATCACCCGAACAACTGGATTTCATACCAACAACTCTGATAAAGAAGACAATACGGAGGAAAAGAAGATCGAGAGGAGGAATTAGGAACAGGATAGGAGACGAGGAAGTAAACTCGTTGCCAGGGCGACTAACTGGCGGCGCGCACAGTCGCAGCGGCCCCTCTTGAGATCTGTGAGATTGAGATTGAATGTTTGAGTGTGAGACGTCCTACGACGAACGTAGTTTATGACAGGGAAACAATATTAAACATTAGGACATTGAGAGCGAGTAACATCACTGGCATTCGCTGGCATCTGGACATACTACGCAAACACAGGATACTAACGGACACTGTGACACCGTGCCCGCAACTGCCCGGAGGAGGAAGCAACAGAGACGGGGTGGACGTAAACAAACTGAACAGCTTCTTTCAGCTCCTACCCTCCAAGAAACGCTATCGCAGCTTAAGATGCTCCACCACCAGGCTGCGGAACAGCTTCCTACCTCAAGCTGTCAGGATGCTCAATGCACCAGCGTCCCAGATCTTCTCACTGGACTTTATTTATTATTTATTTATTTATTCATCATTGGGACGTTTGTTTGTTTGAAATGTATGTTGATCTTGATCCGTGAGAAACGCCTTCTCGTTTTGTTGTTCAATCAACAAAATGACAATTGATTTGATTTGATTTGATTTTGATTTGATTCCGTTAGTTACAATGTAAATTGTTGGCATTTAGAATACTGTTACATTGTTGAAATCAACGGGTTACAATGCGTTGATTAGGATGCGTGCTCAGCCGCACGCATTATGGGAATTATTGTTTTGATTATCGGTAACTCCAAGACTACCAAAGGCTATGTCAACTTTTATGTTATGACATTTTATGTAATCTGACATTAAATGACCTACTGTTATTTATCATCTGTATAGTTATTTGTCATGTTGGAAAGTCCGCAACTGCTGGAGTCAAGTTCGTTGTCTGTAAGAATGCTTGGTCAATAAACCTGATCTGATTTGTCCATCTAATTTGTCCAGTTGTCCACGAACCTCATCATCACTCGAATGACTCGATGAGGTAGCCTAGTAGGTGTCATGTCACAGCTTCTTGGCACATACTGCCCACCGTAGTTTTTGGACAAGCGAGCACTATTAGTTTGAATGCAATATACAATTGTACCACTAGATGGGAGTAATTTTTACAGTGTCCCTTTAATAACTATTATAATTCAAAACTTTATATCCAAAACAACTATTTGTAATTTGACATGTTTAAGATTGACCTCTACCAGTTAGTTGGGATACTGAGTATCCAGAAATAAGAGTGTTGTTTCCAATGTGAGAGACAATATGAGGCTAACCGATCTCTACTGTGTGGATGGGGAGTGGGAGGGCTTTAATCAAAGAGGTACAGGCTAGCCAGCATATTTTATCTGTAGACTATATTATTAGGGTGAGACTACAAGCTAGTTGAAATGCTACGCATTGCAAGTTTAATATCTATATAGACTATTTTTTCGTACAATATATATCCATATTCTTGTATTTTATAATAAATATCTATTATGAATGCTGTATATATGTGTGAGTTTGTGTGTGGGGGTGTTTTGGTGTGTGTGTGTGTGTGTGTGTGCATGTGTATGTGTGTGTTAGGGTGTATTACCTGCAGGACGTAGGAGAAACAGTCCTGGTACTGCTCTTGTTTAATCTTCTGCCCGTTGATGAAGACATCCCCAGACAGAGTGCCTAAGTGTCCGATCCGGCCTGCAATGGCATCTAGCAGAGTGGTCTTCCCTGAACCTAGAACACAGACACGTGCACACATTTACATTTAGAGCATTTAGCAGACACTTTTATCAAAAGTGACGAACAATAAAGCATTTGTTAGAAAAAGGAGAAACAACAATATATCGCTTTCAGTATAGTATGGACACACACGTGCACACACACACACACACACATATGCACGTGCACTCATTATTCTGATCATAAAGAAGTGTTTTGCAAAACACGACAACATGACTGCAGTTACATTTTTTTAAATAATAAAAAAAACAGCTGCTGCTTTATTGGTTAAAGCATATCTTTATTTTCAAAAGAATAATGGCGTATATCATTATTTGAATAGTTGAAGAAGCATTGTTGCATGTTTCTGCAGCATGTCTTGTGCCTCATGATGGGTCCTTAACTTCGTGGTGAGGTAAGGGTTAAGAGTTATGATTAGGGTTAGGGTCAGTGGTTACCTGAGTTCCCCAGGATCCCCAGGATCTCTCCACTGCTCACGTGGAACGAGACCTCGTTCAGAATCTGTCGAGTCCATCGCTTTCTGTACGAAGGCAAGTCCCACCACGGACCGGCACGCTCGCTGCATCACACACACGCACACACGCACACACGCACACAAGCAGACACGCACACAAACAGACTCTCGCACACACGCAAACACACACTCTCTCGCACACATGCACACACTCTCTCCCACACACGCACACACACACACTCTCGCATACACACACACACACACACACACACACACACACACACACACACACACACACACACACACACACACACACACACACACACACACACACACAGTTAAATATATGCTGGCGGTTGTTAGTTTGATTCTTAACAACACCGGAGGATAATTGAATAATTGCATCTAATCTAATAAAAATAATACATAATTCTGCAAATTATGTCATTCACCTGACCGTGTAGGACACCCCGCTGACACTCAGGCTGCAGGAGGGCGATGTAGTCTGCTCCTCCTTCTTATCTGATAGGAACCTGAACGACCCATTCTCCGACCCGGTCGCTGGCATCGAGAAGGATTCACTCATCTCCCCGTCGGCCTGTGTCACTACTATGTTAGGGCAAATGGTGCACCGATCCACACCACAAACGATCAGTAGTCTTGTTCCTGGCTCTGCGTAACCGTTCCCTAAGCGAAGATTCAACCAATGTATTTCCCACACTGGCATGTACACACAGGCGCAGGTTGCGTCACCACCGAGAACTTTGAACTCGAGTTGTATAAAGATGAAAAACAAGCCTCAGCATCGCCATAACCGTGCCCTAGTCTGACAGAAATGTGAGGGGTCAGGTCACACAACCTGTCTGTCTGACAGCAATCCTACTAGAAGATACTGATACTGGCGGAGAACGATCAAGAGATTAAGCTTTACACGCAGTGGGACGCACTGGCCATGAGGGCGTCAGTCCCCGTTGGAGCGCAGAGGGTTTGGGCTCGGAGGGAGTCGCACTACCAACCTGTAGGACTGAAGAATAATGGAAAAGGAAGGACCAAGTTCTAAACATATTTGTATTATTTTTCCTTTGTATACATGTGTTTTAAAGTGAGAGCTTAGAGCTAGTGTACACCTGAGGGTGCAGGGGACAGCAGGGCTTTGACCTGAGGACTCCACACGTCTCCACAGCAGGACGCACAGATGGACACCTCCAACGGCTCGGTGCAGAGGGTCAGTAGGTCCACATGACCCTCACTGGGAATATGTTTGTGTTTTAACAGCAGACACTGTATCTTTCCAAGACTAATTTCCTTTGGGACAATACAATCTGATCTCATCGTATATGTGTAGAGGCAACATAGAGAAATATAACCGACGGCATTGATCGCTACCTTGTGGTAGAATAGTTTGCATATTGACGAGAACGTTTCAAAGTTTCAGCCGGACATCAGCATATAAATACTGGAGGAGGGGGGTGTAAAGTGTAATTAATCAACACTTTTTTTTTCTCGATTGGCCAAACACATCCAGTGTCACAGAGTTTCTGATGAAAAATCAAGCATAGGGCACATGACACATTGTACATTTAAGTCGGTTTAATTATTGCAATGAAGCCTACTTAAAATAGACTTAGAAAACGTTTTAACCCAATCACCCTAAAAGGTACAGGTGGTATAACACACCAAATAGTACAAGGGCTGGTAGTATAATACA
>NC_082396.1:19775952-19860952 GCF_031168955.1 Gadus macrocephalus | reverse complement strand
AGCTGACTAGAACATAGAGTTCAGATGGAAGAATACAAAAGGTTTCCTTTAAATGCAAAAACTGTTTGATTTAAATAACAAGTTATGGATTAAAGGAGAAATCCAGCATTAAATGAAGAGATGGGAATGGTGATGTCCAACGGGTGGAAGAACGGAAGAGAGCCTGCATTCTGGAATAACCTACTACGGTAGTGGCGAATGTTTTGGTGTGCACTGAAAATGGTGTAACACACACTTACACATACCCACAAACACACACACATACAGAAAAGTTGAATGATATGTGAAAATGGGAAATAGTGCAATTTCTTTCCTCTTTGTGTGTTCCCCTCCCCCAGGGTGTGGCAAGACGTCTCTCCTGGACATCATCACATGCCGGGACGAGGGGGGCAAGGTGAGGCATGGCCAGGTGCTGATCAACGGCACGCCCAGCACACCCAAGCTGGTGAGGAGGAGCATCGCCCACGTGCGTCAGGACGACCGCCTGCTGCCCCACCTCACCGTCAGGGAGACGCTGGCCTTCGTGGCCAGACTCAGGCTGCCCACGCACTTCAGCCAGGCGCAGAGGGACCAGAGGGTAAGCACACCGGGGGGGAGGAGGAGGAGGAGGAGGAGGACAGAGGAGGAGGAGGAGGAGGATAGAGGAGGTTTAGTGGAGGAGGAGGAGGAGGAGGAGGAGGATAGAGGAGGAGGATAGAGGAGGAGGATAGAGGAGGAGGAGGAGGAGGAGGAGGATAGAGGAGGTCTAGTGGAGGAGGAGGAGGAGGAGGAGGAGGAGGAGGAGCAGGAGGAGCAGGAGGAGGAGGAGGAGGAGCAGGAGGAGCAGGAGGAGGAGGAGGAGGAGCAGGAGGAGGAGGTGGTTTGTCTCTGAGCCCAAATTACAGAATACATCTATAATAAATACACATGACGATAATTATGAACATTTGATGGATACAGTGTAGTACTCAGAAGAGGGTGTATCTAGTAGATAATCTAGAGAAATTAATCCAGTATTTGTGTAAACATTTAATATTAGATCCTATTTTATTCATTTACTGGGAAACTGAAGATCCCCTTTTCCTTTTGTTTGTTCAGAGAACACCGAGTGATTTTAAGATGCCAGTCATTTCCAACACACATTGACTTACTAAAGTAATAACAATGAAATGCATTGGCCTTATCAATACATTAGTATTCCAAGGTTTAAACTTATATCATTGCCTTGTCTAGATGTGCACTTGTAAGGTGAGGTGACCTCTTCTTCACACCCACACATTTGAAATTGACTGGTATGTATATATAAATACATATATGGGTGTAATCACTTCAGGCCATCTTCTGTCCCAGGTTGACGATGTCATCGCCGAGCTGCGGTTGCGACAGTGTGCCCACACCAGGGTGGGCAACAGCTTCGTGAGGGGGGTCTCAGGGGGGGAGCGAAGGAGGGTCAGCATAGCTGTTCAGCTGCTGTGGAACCCTGGTGAGAGGAACATTCAAACATCCATTGAGATTGGTTGATCAATTTTTCTACGACTGTGCAGTACGTTGTGCTTCAGCACCAAATGACCGATGGATATAGATTTTTACCCATAGCCCTCCAAACTTTAAATAAACACAGTTTTAACTCATCAAACTCATCAAACGTGGTGCAATAAATGCACCACGCACTTCACTATCCCGTTTAACACTGCCCTTTACCAACCTGGTTTTTCACTGTTCTTATATTTGCTGTGTTCCTCCTTTACTGATGTTTGCCACCACCCTAGCTGTGTGGAAATGAAAGAAACCTGAGCCTGAGTGTCCTCTCTGGGATCTGAAGCCCTGTGATGTGCTCCCTTCCCATCAGGCATCCTGATCCTGGACGAGCCCACCTCTGGCCTGGACAGTTTCACCGCCCACAACCTGGTGCTCACCTTGTCCCGCCTGGCCCGGGGGAACCGGCTGGTGCTGCTGTCGGTCCACCAGCCCCGCTCGGACATCTTCCAGCTCTTCGACCTGGTGGTGCTGCTGTCGTCGGGCTCGGCCGCGTACTGCGGGGCGGCTCGGGACATGGTGCCCTACTTCACCGCCCTGGGACACCCCTGCCCCCGCTACTGCAACCCTTCCGACTTCTACGGTGAGAGAGAGGGAGAGGAGGGAGGGGAGAAGGGGCAAGGGCAAGGAGGGGAGGGAGACGAGAGGAGGGAGGGGAGGGAGAGGAAAGGAGGAAGAGCAGGGTAAGAAGGGGAGGGAGAGGAGAAAGGGGAGGAGGGGGAGGGGGAGGGCAGGGGGGGAGGGAGAGGAGAGGAGGAAGGGCAGGGCAAGAAGGGGAGGGAGAGGAGTAAGGGGAGGAGGGGAAGGGGGAGGGCAGGGGGGAGGGAGAGGAGAGGAGGAAGGGCAGGGCAAGGAGGGGAGGGAGAGGAGTAATGGGGGGACGGGGAGGGCAGGGGGGAGGGAGAGGAGAGGAGGAAGGGGAGGGAGGGGAGGAGGGGGGTGGGAGAGGAGAAAGGGGAGGAGGGGGAGGAGAGGAGAGGAGGGAGGGGAGGGAGGGGGAGGGGGGAGGGAGAGGACGAGTGGGCAGGGAGAGGAGAGGAGAGGAGGAGAGGGGAGGAGGAAGGGGATGGAGGGGAGGAGTGAGGGAAGGAGGCAGATGGGAAGGAGGGGAGGACAGAGGGGGGAGAGAATGGGAGGGGGAGGAGGAAGAGGGGAGGGACGAGAGGAGGAGGAAGGAGAGGAGGAGAGAGGGGGGGAATAGTAGAGGAGGAGGAGGAGGAGGAGGGGAGGGAGGAGAGAAGGAGAAGGGACAGTGTGGGTGAAGGGAATGAGGAAAAATCTTGAAAGTGAGCAGAGAGAAGTGAGAGACATGGACGCAACAGTGTCCATAGTTCCAAAACACAGGACACATCACATAAATATTAATACCATATGTTTGTGTGTGTGTGTGTGTGTGTGTGTGTGTGTGTGTGTGTGTGTGTGTGTGTGTGTGTGTGTGTGTGTGTTTGTGTTGTGTGTAGTGGATCTGATCAGCATCGATCGCCGCAGCCCCGACCAGGAGGCGCGCTGTGTGGAGCGGGCCAGGACCCTGGCCCTGCAGTTCCAAGAGAAGGTCCAGGCCTCTGAGGACTACATGTGGAGCCCTTCTGCAGCGGCAAGCACCAGGTGGGCTACGGGGGTGGAGCCAGCACAAGTTGGGCTAGGGGGGTGGAGCCAGCACCAGGGAGGGGGGTGGAGCCAGCACAAGATGGGATAGGGGGGCGGAGCCAGCAGCAGGTCGGCTAGGGGGATGGAGCCAGCACCAGGGAGGGGGGTGGAGCCAGCACCAGGTGGGATAGGGGGCGGAGCCAGCACCAGGGGGTGGAGCCAGCACCAGGGAGG
Source organism: Gadus macrocephalus (assembly GCF_031168955.1). NCBI lineage: Eukaryota > Metazoa > Chordata > Actinopteri > Gadiformes > Gadidae > Gadus > Gadus macrocephalus. Next base: position 19,857,616 of record NC_082396.1, on the reverse strand, counting down.
GGGGTGGAGCCAGCACCAGGGAGGGGGGGGTGGAGCCAGCACCAGGTGGGATAGGGGGGTGGAGTCAGCACCAGGTGGGATAGGGGGGTGGAGTCAGCACCAGGTGGGATAGGGGGGTGGAGCCAGCACCAGGTGGGATAGGGGGGTGGAGCCAGCACCAGGTGGGATAGGTGGGTGGAGTCAGCACCAGGTGGGGGGATGAAGGGCATTCAGCTGGCCTTGTGAGATCATCCTGATCTCAGAGCGGCCATTGGTTAACTACTCAGATTTTATTTGGATGGTTACCGTTGTGCTCCTCATTTACACTTGTTTAATGTAATGTGTTTATGATCTCCTTAAGTCCTCTCCTCTTCTCCAGCTCCCTGCCGGTCGCTGCAGGAAACGGAACAGAGGTTGTCACCGTCGGCAAGCAGAAAGACCACCTGCCCGGCAGACTGCATCAGTTCACTGTGCTGATCAGGCAGGCTGAACACACACGCACACACACACACACACACACACACACACACACACACACACACAAACACACAAGCACGCTCAAAGACCAACCACACACACACACAGGCAAACACACAGGCACACACACACACACACACACACACACACACACACACACACACACACACGGTCACAGACACACACACACGCACATGCAAACGCACAAACACACGCACACAGGCCTTAACACCGTCTTTCTCCCATCCACAGACGCCACATGTACAATGACTTCCGAGACCTGGTCACCCTATTGGTTCACGGCTTGGAGGCCCTGCTCATGTCCCTGCTGGTTGGTTGTCTCTACTATGGGTTGGGGCCAGAGCGCCTGTCCATCCAGGACACCGTGGCCCTCCTCTACATGATCGGAGCTCTCACCCCATTCGCTGTGGTGCTGGACGTCATAGCCAAATGTGAGCCAATAGGAACACTGGGACCTAGAACGCACCAATGGGAGACCACCATTAAATCTTAGTGTATGTTTAGGCTAGAAGGAAAATGTTAAGCTTTGAATTCCCAAATGAAAAGAGAATAGAGAAGCAATTAGCATAGCAAGAAGCATTGATGGCCATGGAATAAAAGAAGAGAATCCAATCTCATAATTCACGTATAAGACCCCCTTTTCACCTGGCCTTTATACGTGTTTTGGGAAGTCAGATATGAAGCCGGCACCCAAGACGCAAAAGTGACATGTTAGCATTCTGACAAAGGTATGTTAAAGGCACCCAGTGCAACTTTATGTAAACATTCAATGAAAAATAAACATTCAATTTCTAGTCTTTTTTACACGTAGTAAGTTTCAATAACTCCATACCATTACATATCGACATTCAAGGAGCAAAGATGAGACGTCGTTGTGTGGTGAGAACTGATAGAAAATCGTAAACAACAACAATCGCCGGTGGGGAGAAGCCATTTTTCCATTGACTGGAAGCCTGCTTTATTTATTGTAGGTTACAAAAAATAAAGAAAATGGCGGCATTGTTGTTGTTATCGATTTTGTATCAGTTCTCACCACACAACGACGTCTCATCTTTGCTGCTTAAATGTCGGTATGTAATGGTATGGAGTTATTGAAACTTACTACGTGTAAAAAAGACTAGAAATTGAATGTTTATTTTTAAGCCTCGAAAGTTGCACTGGGTGCCTTTAATAGTGGGTTAGAGGGGGTGCTGGGAGTGGAGGTGATAGATTGCAGTGGTCAGATGAAAGATGAGATCATTTGAACATCGGTCCTGATATTTTGATCAGTCATGTGGAGCCATAATCAGAGTCCACTGAAGTCCAGCCAGCAGCATGAAACTCGTTCTGAGTTCAAGGTCAAGTCAAGTCATAAAGAAATCGGCTCCAATGTCACAGGCTAACAAATCTTATCCGGCTGTAAATCAATAACTTTTATGATTGACTTTTATTTGTATTCATTTGTTTTACCTTACACATCACCGTCTATTTTCATTCAGGTCACACAGAGAGAGCCATGCTCTATCATGAGTTAGAGGACGGGCTGTACTCTGTCACCTCTTACTTCTTCGCCAAGGTAAGACATCACCTAATGGTCAGACAAAACTATGTAAAGACACTAACTAGTGGTAAGACACAAACTATTGGTAAGAAACCAACTTTGGAAAGACACTAACTAGTGGAAAGACACAAACTAGTGGTAAGACACTAACATGTCACAAACTAGTGGTAAAACACAAACTAATGATAAAACACCAGCCGGTGGCAAAAAAAATATCCAGATCTGTCCACCAGGGGGCAGTATTGATCCGCTAGACGGACAACTCCTAACCAATGCAACTGACCTCCATCCCAATCGGTCTGTTTTGCTTCAAATATTACACGGCTATTTAAATGCATACGTTTACAGCAGGCAGCTTCTAAGCAGTGTAAATATTTTAAAAGGTCACATCTGGTGTCTGCAGATCAGATACTGGCACTGTTTGAATGTGGCTCTAGATCTAGATGTGATCTGATCTCAGGCCATACAAACGCAAAATGAAAATCAGCAAGGTCATTCATTTGAATGCCTATCTCTCTCTCTCCATACCAACCTGTTGCTATGGAGGCTGCTGTGTCCAGTCCAGGACAGTGAACTGCTGTTTGCTGTGGAGTTTCTTTAGTTTATTGATTTTCTTTGTATTTATACATTCTTTGTTCACTTTCATTTCTATAGTTTAGTCTCTGTATTGTCCTAATGAATGCCTGTGTCCCTTGTTTTAACTGTTTAATCTCTATAGTTCTGTCTCTGTGTGGTCCTAATGAAGCCTGGGTCTCTAGTTTTAATCTATATCGTTGTGTTTATGTATGGTCCTATGAAGCCAGTGTCCTTTGTTTTAATCTCTATCGTTGCGTCACTGTATGGTCCTCATAACGTCTGCCTCCCTCCAGGTGCTGGGCGAGCTCCCGGAGCACTGTGCCTTCACGCTGGTCTACGGCCTGCCCATCTACTGGCTGGCCGGGCTCAACGCGGCCCCCGACCGCTTCCTGCTCAGCTTCATGCTGGTGTGGCTCATGGTGTACTGCAGCCGCTGCATGGCGCTGTTCGTGGCCGCGTCGCTGCCCACCCTGCAGACCTCCGCCTTCATGGGCAACGCCTTCTTCACCATCTTCTACCTCACCGGGGGCTTCGTCATCAACCTGGAGAACATGTGGCTCGGTAAGGGGTGGGGCGCGATGGTCTTCAGGTCTTCTCACTCTCGATCAGCGTCTCCTCCTCCTCCTCTTCCTCTCACTCAGCGTCTCCTCCTCCTCTTCCTCTCACTCAAGCTCTCCTCTCTTCTTCTCACTCAACGCCTCCTCCGCATCCTCTTCCTCCTACCGTCTTCCACCTCCTTCGCTTCTCTTCTCTTCTCTCCTTCTTCAACTCTGTGTTGGTGATGATCACAGGAGTTGGAGAAAAGAAAAGGGAGAAAAGATCAAGGGGGCTAGGGAGAAAGGGAGAGCGAGAGAGGGAGAGGGAGAGAGAGAGCGAGAGAGCTAGAGAGCGAAAAAGAGAGCAAGAGCAAGAGAAAGAGAGAGAGCAAGAGAATCAGAATCTCACTCTTTGTTTACCCTGTGTGTTTATACGTACATCATATGCAGCATGACTGCTAGGCTTTCTTCCCACAACAAGACTAATAACGACCAACAAACATATTAATAATGACTTAGGAAGAAAGCAGCAGAAACATACGTATTTGTGTAGCACCTTCCAAAAGAAAAATACAAAGATTGATCAAACAATCAAAGATGTACATGAAGACCTCAAATCATGACTGTGTGTGTGTGTGTGTGTGTGTGTGTGTGTGTGTGTGTGTGTGGGTGCGTGTGTTACCAGGGGCCTCGTGGCTGTCTCATGCCTCCTTCATGCGCTGGGGCTTTCAGGGCATGCTGCTGGTGCAGTTTGAAGGAAACATGTACCCCGTCTCCCTCGGCAACTTCTCCCTCAACATTGACGGCATTTACGTGAGTGGGACCGCAGGCCAACACCGGTTACCTTACAGCCCTAGTCAGGGTTTACACTTAGTACCAGCCTAATCAGTTCATATCTTAACTATTTAATGATGCTTAAAAAGGTAAATGACGATAAAATGTAATAGAACAAGAATACAATGTGTGAAAATTCAAAATCCTTACAAAAGAAAGGTGCTTGTGACTGATGATCAGGTGGTGGAGTCCATGAACATGAACCAGTACCCCTTGTACGCCTGCTACCTGGTGCTGCTGGCCGTCTGTCTGGCCTTCATCCTCCTCTACTACCTGTCACTCAGATTCATCAAGCAGAAGTCAACGCAGGACTGGTGAAGGATCAACAAACAGCATGTGACTAGTCTGGTTCAACATTGCACTTATTCATTTTATTTTATTATTTTAATTAGGAAACAATGTCAGGAACAAAACTCGATTTTGATGCTTCTATCTTTTTTTTCTTTCGGATAGACCAAAATGTGTGTAATTTTCTTTTGAACTACATTTATCTTTGTCTGTTTTGGTTATTGTCAATTAATGAAACTCATTCAACTTATTTCGCACTCTTGCAATGCATTTGAAGTTCAAATCAGATCACAGGTTCCATCAGCGTTGGCTGCAGTACCGCTGTCAACCGATGGGTGTCAGCAGAGTACTGCTGCTGGTTAAGGCTATCAGTGTCATTTAGAGACTGCGCCTCTTGTTGTCTTGGCAAGTGATTAGGGTTTGGAAGATATCCATCTGTGGCTTTAGCGTGTACCATTTTCAATCCTTTTTTTCTCCTAAAGGCTTAATCTTTTTATTTTTGTATCTATAAGGTTATTAAGCTTAACAATGTGTGTGCCAGCATGGAGAGCAAGTGAAAGCCGAGCAGATTTCTTAAGTCACACTTAGCAGAAGGAGCTTGTGTTCGTGGCAACTTCATAGATTGCAGATTATGTAACCATTTGTTTTTCCACCAGTGGCATAATACATCTGTATAATAAAAACATAACATCCACCTTCTCCAATGTCCCAGTTAATTTTTATTCTACACTACAGCATGTAGGAATGATCATATACATCCAATCATAGTTTTATTATTTTTAATGATATCACATGAGAAGGAACAGAAAAACCATTGATGCCATTTCCTAAAAAGCTTTGTGGCATTTAATTCTTAAAAATATAATAATGTTGAATAATACTTAAATAATTATGTAATATAATAGATAAACTATAATGCAAGTACAACTAGACCTCAAGAAGGTTGACAATGAAAACAGGTACACCGTACTCCCTGTATCTCCATGGAGACACAATAAACAAGCCTTACCCAGGGGATTGAAGAGTGGCTGATCTTAAAGAGATTTTAAAGAGCGGATCTTAAAGAGCCTCTGATCTTAAAGAGATCTTAAAGATCTGATCTTCAAGAACAGCATCCAGCTAGTCTAGGCCCAGGCCTTGCTACAAAGTTTTAAATTAGTTATTGCCTTTTCATTGATACGAGTATGCACTACTTACCAGTACCTAAGTATTTCAACTATGGGATATTTAGAGGTCACACAATAGATAAACTAGCCTTTAGAATGCAGAAACTGCGACATTGTAACACTGAGGTTTGGATAATTACAATGAGGTTAACAGACTCACTATATGAACTACAATCAAACAGGGAACCGTATTCACCACAATGTTTATTAGCATAAATACCCTCTTTCATGTTTTACATATTCAACAATTCCATCATCAGAGGACAGATGCTTACATCCTACAGTAACAACACCATCTTTCACATTTCAATTCAAACAACTTGTATAAAAAAACTAAAATACACAGACATCACCAAGTGGGGGGAGAAGTGAGAGGGTGTGTGTGTGGTCGGAGGTCTTCATGTTCACTCTTCACTCCTGGGACTGGCTAACACTCTCCCTCAGCTTGTCAGAGTAAAACTTAAAGCTCTCCTGGAATAAAGGGAAACAAAGAAGAGTACAAGTGGAAACATTAGTTAGGTTTTATGCCGTAGTTGCCGTCTGTCAACCACATATCTGCGTCTCTCTCGGCGTGTGTGTGTGTGTCCCTGTGTGTGTTTGTGTGTGTGTGTTTGTGTGTCCCTGTGTGTGTCCCTGTGTGTGTTTGTTTGTGTGTGTGTCCCTGTGTTTGTGTGTGTGTTTGTGTGTCCCTGTGTGTGTCCCTGTGTGTGTGTGTGTGTGTCCCTGTGTGTGTGTGTGTGTGTGTCCCTGTGTGTGTGTGTCCCTGTGTGTGTCCCTGTGTGTGTCCCTGTGTGTGTGTGTGTGTGTGTGTCCCTGTGTGTGTGTGTGTGTCCGTGTGTGTGTGTGTTTGTGTGTCCCTGTGTGTGTCCCTGTGTGTGTGTGTGTGTGTCCCTGTGTGTGTGTGTGTGTGTGTCCCTGTGTGTGTGTGTGTGTGTGTCCCTGTGTGTGTGTGTGTGTGTGTCCCTGTGTGTGTGTGTGTGTGTGTCCCTGTGTGTGTGTGTGTGTGTGTGTGTGTGTCCCTGTGTGTGTGTGTGTGTGTGTGTGTGTGTGTGTGTGTGTGTGTGTGTGTGTGTGTCCCTGTGTGTGTGTGTGTGTGTGTGTGTGTGTGTGTGTGTGTGTGTGTGTGTGTGTGTGTGTGTGTGTGTGTGTGTGTGTGTGTGTGTGTGTGTGTGTGTGTGTGTGTGTGTGTGTGTGTGTGTGTGTGTGTGTGTGTGTGTGTGTGTTTGTCTGCGTCATAGTAAACAAGGGTTGAGCCAGGCCTCACGGGTCTACAAATGGTTTCTACGGGATCCAATCAGGTTGTCTGGTTTCATGTGCAAATCCCTCTAAATACACGAGAGCTTCACACCACAGCTCCCTTAAGGCCGGCTTATTAAACACTGGGCCTTTAGTGTTGGGGCCTTTATTAGTGCAGATATTCATGAGGATAAGTAAAGCAGGAGAGCGACAGCGAGCGAGAGAATGAGCGACTGGTATGGATTAAACTCTTCTCCTTTGACACTTTCTCCTGGGATGGCTACTAGTCATCAACTGTGTACAACAAACAAGACCCTAAAGTACTTCTAAAGTCCTGTGTGTGTCAAGGAGTGTAGGACCAATAGGAGAAGAAGGTAACCATTATCATGTATGGAGTCCATACCAAACACAGCTGAAGCTGCCCTCCAACCTAGTTTGGTGTGAGCAAACCTTGACTTTTGGGACTCTCCCTTACTCGCCATTATCAAATACAAAACACAAAATGAGCTTATTGCTGCTTTAGATCTAAGGGCCCTTGAAGCTAGTATTTCCAAATAGGTCAGCTTCATTGACAAAACTACAATGTTTTCCATCAAAGGAAATGAGTCCCGATAAATAATAAAGTTTGCAGCCATGCAAGTGTTTAGAAGTGGCCCTACAGTGAAACCCACAGCCTCCGCCGGAGCAGAGGAGAGGAGGTGATTCTGACGTGCCCCGCCTCCTCCCCTCCTCAAACCTCCCACCAAAAGAACAGCAATTACTTCACCTTTCTGACAAGCTGTGAATTATGTAGAGTGTGTGTGTGTGTGTGTGTGTGTGTGTGTGTGTGTGTGTGTGTGTGTGTGTGTGTGTGTGTGTGTGTGTGTGTGTGTGTGTGTGTGTGTGTGTGTGTGTGTGTGTGTGTGTGTGTGTGTGTGTGTGTGTGTGTGTGTGTGTGTTCTCTGTCTCTATCCATCTATATCTCTGCGGAGGCACTGCAGGTGAGTGAGGAGAGGAGGAAGAGGGGGGCTCACTCCTGCACTTGCCTCGAGGGGACAGCAAAGCAGTGCTTTGCTTGTGTCTGTGTGTGTGTACACACTATTTGTGTGCGTGTGTGTGTGTCAACATTCTTTGGCCAAAAATAGAGCAACATCAGCAGCTTACAAAATGCTCAAAACACCCTGAAACACACGGCAGGGCACAAACCGTAACAAAGCACACATTAGCCGTGCCATGGCATGTACAGAGGCTGTCCCCTGGCAAGGTGTTGATGTGCTGAACATGCAGGAGGAGAGAGGAACGCCACAGAGCAATCTATTTCAATACATGACTTTTTACTATTGATGTTCTAGACTAGTTGTTTGGAAACACAAAAGCCTTCTGCAAACATATCATAATAATAATGTGTATTGCGTTAGTATTCCAATGTCGATGACCTTTCAGTGTTCTAAAGAGCTGAGTTGTAAAAGTTCCCTTTGAATGGTTAGAAAACGTCAGAATCACAGAGCCTTCAAACGCCCCGGAACAGAGCGGAATGGCTGTGTGTGTAGGTGTGTGTAACTGTGCGTGTAGTTGCGTGTGTAGGTGCGTGTAGCGGTGTGCGTAGGCGTGTGTAGCTGTGTGTAGGTGTGTGTGCGTATGCATCCAGGAGACTCACAGGGGGCTCGGGGAAGGGCAGTGCCTCTCCGGCATTGCGGTACAGCACTGCCAATCGTTTGAGTGACAGCTCATGGACAGACACGCCTTCCGCCTCCATCTGGTCAAACAGAGCCTTGGCAGAGGACAGATCGTTATCCACACCTGGGTGGGGAACGCAAACGTTAGGAGAAGCAGCACAACAAACTTCTGAGTTCAATTTCATATCATTTGTGAATGTAATCAAGTGTGTGTGTGTGTGTGTGTGTGTGTGTGTGTGTGTGTGTGTGTGTGTGTGTGTGTGTGTGTGTGTGTGTGTGTGTGTGTGTGTGTGTGTGTGTGTGTGTGTGTGTGTGTGTGTGTGTGTGTGTGTGTATCTTGCGAGCGCAAGAGTCGTTCTGCGAGAGGTCACCATGGAGAAGTAGTTTGTCAGTCAGAGAGAGGAGGAGGAGCGACAGAGCGGAGGACAGGGCAGACAGAAGGACAGAGAGGAGTTGAGGAACAAAGTGCAGGGAGAGGAGAACACCAGGGCTAACTGGGTCCCCCCGCCCCGCCTGGACCGCCCTGCAGACCGGCAGGCCAGCTAATGCTAATTAAATAGTCATGTCCCGCACGCAGAGAGGAGGAACATAACAAAGGAGAGCACACGGAGAAGAGGCTTGCACAAGAAAGTGAAGATACAAGAAAAAAAGTGTGGGGCACGTGCATGGAAGAACCGAGAGGCGAGCACCGACCAGACACAAACACGCTCGGTGACAAGACGCCCGCTGGAGTGCCTGGATAGTGGGCTGCTCACCGGCTCATCAGACTGCAATGCTGTAGTGTTTGGTCTCATTGACTCATCCCTCCTCTCCCTCTGGGGATCCAACCCAGCTCTACCTGGAGAGGGCAGCCGCATGCCCCTTACTCCCACCCCCCCCACTAAAAGCTGGTGTGTTTGCATGTAGAGGCGAAGGGGGTTGGCGTGTGCGTTCGTACCGTAGCACTTCATCAGGTAGCTGTAGTGGACGTCCTTCTCCGTGTAGTCGGGGATCAAGGCGTGGAGGGCCTTGATCTTATCCACCTGGAGGTCACACACACGTTAGCACAAACACATGGTATTACCGCTCCGTCTGTCTGTCTTTGTGTGGAGCAGCAGGCTCACCTGTCCGGGGCGCCGGGCCTTGCGGGACGTGTACGACAGCAGGATGTCCTTCTGCTCAGCCAGGCCGCCGCAGCGCTGGAGGGGGAGACGACGAGAGCACTGTGAGAACCCAGCGATACACAACCCCACAGGAGAGGCACGAGGCACCACGGAGCCGCCAGTCAGGGGCAACGGGGCGGCAGTAGCTCAGGAGGTAGAGCAGCTTCACTGGTAACCGGAAGGCTGCTAGTTTGATCCCCAGCCACTGGTTTGAATGATTGTCTATGTGATTGTCTTTTATGTACCATATGTTCCTGTGTGTGCATTGCCTTTATTTCACCTGATTGGAACCAATCAACTGTGTTGATATGGAAATAAAGTATTGAACTTGAACTACTATCGTATTGTTAACAGCCAGACTTCTTTGGCATCTTTCTGGTTGCATTTTCTGTAACAGTTAATTATTTTTTTCTATTTTTATAGAGGAAAGATACACATTGGCATGAACAAAGTAGCAAATATTGTCTTTCAGTTTAGAGAAGGAATTCATGTTGGCGCAAGTAATACAGTCTTAAAAGTAAAAGGGCCCAATCTAGACCTAGTCTACACGCCTACGACCAGCGCCAATTAAATCGAAACAGGAAGGAGGGGAGATAATGATAGTATGTTTGTGTGTGTGGGGGAGACGGTGGCAGAGGAACTTTAATACAAACAAATGCCCTCAGAGTTGAGTTCTACCTCATCCCACATCAGACAGGAGGGTGGACAAGTAACATCCACAACACACATCAGGTATCCTGAGGTAACATCAACACACATCAGGTATCCTGAGGTATCGTCTACAAGCTTCCATCGTCCAATAGCGCCCCCTAGCGATCGCCGATAGTCGATACTATCGGGGGGGGGGGGGCAACTTTATAATAATTGTATAATATTAATTATTTATAATAATTTATCACTTTGAAAAAAATCGCGTTTTTATTTTTCTTAAAAACTAATACGATGGTCTTCCCCTTGGACCAGCATGAGCCGTGAGCCTCCGCTGATTTAAGTTTCGAAGTTTCGATGCGTCGGCGCCGGCGGCGCTGTCATGATGACACACGCTGATGACACATGTTCGAAATCGTTCCCTATCACGGATATAGTGCACTATATAGGGTGCTCGCTATTTTGTAGTGTTGTTCGAATTCTCACTGGTTAATTTCATGCCCTATATAGTGCACTTAAAATACCCAAAATGCGAGTGTACATATGATGTTCCCTACGTGTTACTCCCATATAACACAATGCAATGCGGTCGTGTTTTTCCGGAGGAGGAGAAGAAGCTCAGTAACCGCAAGTGGCGAAAACGAATACATTTAATGATGGAGTCTCCGGCTTTCGTTTAGAAATATCAACAATTTATTTGGGATTTAACAAGAAAATGAAACATTCAAAATTAATAAGAAAAACCTTGTTCAAGGAAATGTAACATTCAACATCAATACAACCTCCAGCTTTCCTCGAGTGCCCGGTTTGTTTACATGATCTGGGCGCATCTGTCTGCGTCACACAAATACCCGGCGCATTTACTGACGCAAATGACGTTTAGAAATGTTCAGCGTAGTGTCCGAATTCTCGTTTGTTCGTTCCCTGTGTAGTGCACTATATCATGAACACTATAGGGAATAATGAGTGAGTGAATAGGGAACGATTTCGAACACAGCTCATGTACCACAGCTGTGACCCGGAAATGGTGCAGCGGGGTGTGATGTCATTTCGCCGTGCGAGCAGACCGGTAGGTTTCGAGCCCCTCCCCTCTCCTCTCCTCTCGCAGCAGTGAGTGAATACGGCAGGTCAGCGCTACATAGTATGTTTTCCACCGGTGCCAGTTAATTTCAATTACAATTTGCCGGGCTTTTTAAGTTGAAAAAATAGCTACCACAGCGCTTTAAAAAAAATAATTATAATAAAAAGAATAATAATAATAATAATTAAAATATAATTATCGCCTTTTTATCGGCTACTTGAGACGATCGACGATGGAATCCATCTATCGTCGATAGTCGATAGAATCGACTATCGGCCCATCCCTACGTGCAACGCCAACGCACATCAGGTATCCTGAGGTAAAACGTGCAACGCAGGTATCCTGAGGTAACACGTGTAACACCAACAAACCATCAGGTATCCTGAGGTAATGTGTGTAACATCAACACACATTAGGTATCCTGAGGTAACATGTGTGACATAAACACACATCAGGTATCCTGAGGTAACATGTATAACATAAACACACATCAGGTATCCTGAGGTAACATGTGTGACATAAACACACATCAGGTATCCTGAGGTAACATGTGTAACATCAACACACATCAGGTATCCTGAGGTAACTTGTGTAACATCAACACACATCAGGTATCCTGAGGTAACATCAACACACATCCGGTATCCTGAGGTAACATGTGTAACATCAACACACATCAGGTATCCTGAGGTAACATGTGTAACATCAACACACATCAGGTATCCTGAGGTAACATGTATAACATCAACACACATCAGGTATCCTGAGGTAATACGTGTAACGCCAACACACATCAGGTATCCTGAGGTAACATGTATAACATCAACACACATCAGGTATCCTGAGGTAACATGTGTAAGGTCAGTCAATGGAGCAGTGTGAGCAAGGAGCTGAACATACAATAGATTAGGGTTGTGCGATATATAGAATATACTCGATATAACTCCGAAATAGCTGTGTGCAATACATACAATTATTATTTCGTAAGTATAGAGTATTTTACGGCCATCTGTTTTTTGTTTTTTTTTCAAGTGGTAGCCGAGACTTGCCTTGGTTTCGTGTTCAAAACATTCTCCGGTGGCTTTCTCCCTCTCCCTCACGTGAGTGAGGGGTAAAAAAAGCCGGCCGGTTCAGTGTAGCATAGTGTATCCTAACCAATTTAATCGACAATTGAAACATGGAAGCGGACGAACTGCTGGTTCCTAAAATAACTAATGAGGGATAAGTGATCTGGCAGTTTTTTGGATATCGAGAGGAGGACGTGGAGCAAAACACGCCAATGCTTGTAACGTTTTGTCTGATCTGATGTCGTCATTGGTTACCAACTGCACGCTCCGTAACAGTTAAACACACAATCGGAATACAAGGTGCTCCCTCGTCTTATGGTACTTCTCTAGTTATAAGTTGGCCTCCGAAAACATCGTTGTTTTACCCTACTTCAAGCAACCATAAAGAGTTAACTGGGACGTGTCTGTCTGCGTGGTTATCTATCCGTCGACCCCGGCAAGGCGCTGGGGGTAGAGAGCAGCACACCTACAATACCTAAATAAATATATCCAATGGGCTCAAAAATATCGAACACATAGTATCAAAATGAGTTTATAATATTTTAGTTTAATTCATTGCAATGGCCTACATATAAAGAAAATGCAGCCTAAATTAGTTATTTGTAGGGGTGTAACATTCATGCGATGCATCGATGAATCGATTGTCAGTCCTACCGATTCAACTAAATCGATCTGCTAAAATAAATAAATGGAATGAATCGCTTTGGCTTCACCAATAATCGATATAAATGCTTTAAATCGTATGATTCGATTATGATTAATGTTTTAAGACTTAGTTTACACGTTTATTTTGTGAAGTGCAGCTCGGTAATCCGTAACTCTGTCATCAGCAAGTCAGCTTGCAAGGAAGTCCCACGAGAGGTTTTTTTCTCCCTCACCCTCTACTGGTGCATTTCAAACATGGCAGAGAGCGGCAGCGAGATTGTTAATGCACCAGCAAACTTGAAATCCAAAGTGTGGAAGCATTTTGGCTTCGCAAAGAATAATGGTAAAATTGACAAGGAGTGTGTGACGGGGCGCATAGTTTCCGTCAATGTTGCCTGTGTGTGTTTGTCTTGTTTGACTATGTATTCCGTTACCTTCCTACTGTTTTAAAATCATTTATCAACCATGTCATTTATCATGCGCGCTACGACAGTTTAATACAATCTTGCAAGTACCATCATTACAACGTTCTGTTGAATACCATTTACGTCACCTGTTCTGTTGCAATAACCATTCAAACAAGTATGTCGTCAAATTCCAGGTTTGTTTATTTAGTTTAAAAGTTACATGTTAACACAGCGTAAATGTTCGTCTTATCAGCGTCTCGTCTAGACTTTGTATTAGCAGAGAATGTCTAATAGAGTGGCGAAGTCACGCCTCTTCCGGTAGGGCTCATGGGACCTATGAGATCGAAAAATATGAATGGGTGTCAATGGAGAGAAAATAATTATTTTCTGGTCCCGGTCTTTATATGCCCTGGATTACACATATGTTGTTTGTGGATTTAAAGGATAATTTTTCATGCAAAGAGTTCGACCGTTTATTGTGCAATTGTTCAGATAAAGGCTGTAGAGAAAACACAACGAGAAAGACTACACGGCTCGTATGTGACGTCACGCTCCCTGCGACTGGCGTGGAGAAGACCGACAATCTTCCCATCGGCATAACTGAAACTCTGCACGTGCCCCGACTTATAATGGTTTTCACCTCTTTCGATGCTTTTATCCTCCCCTTGGAAAAAGCGGTGAAGTGGGGCAGAGAGATCGCCATCTCTGTGCCGAGTTCCAAGGGCGGGTGTGGTGACGTATATCATATGCGTCGAGAGCAGCGAAGAGCTGTAGTTCACAAAGCGGCCTCACATAAAACCTAAAATTATCAAACTTCTTCACGAACATTTTTAGTTTTCTTTGCATGAAAAATTATCATTTAAATCCACAAACAACATATGTGTAATCCAGGGCATATAAAGACTGGGACCAGAAAATAATTATTTTCTCTCCATTGACACCCATTCATATTTTTCGATCTCATAGGTCCCATGAGCCCTACCGGAAGGGGCGTGACTTCGCCACTCTATATGAGGAGAATGGGCACTCGCGGGTTAGTTCCGGTTTTCTGGACTGGTTGCAGTAATAATCTCTGACCACGCGGGGCGCTCGTAGGCGAGTCCAGAATGAATGGGAGCCAACGGGGTTTTATCCTCAGAATCCACTTTTCTCACGATGTAATTTTTTGTCAAGTAATTTGAAAGTTGCTATCAAAAGGTGGGGCTAAGATAATAAACTCAGCTGAATATTGCATTTTTTAAGGTCACGTATCTGTTCTAAAAAGGCGTTAAAAACATGCGATGACGTCACACATTGTCATACTGTCAGAGGTACTGCTTTACGGCAGTTTCTAAAGCACTTCCTTTTTCCCGCAACGATAACACCAGCTGTTGGAGGTAAGGCTTTTTTTTGCTTAATACCCTAGTTACAGAGTTTTAGTGAGCTAATGTAAAAAAAAGAAATGCGCGAATGTTTTACATATGTATGTTACTTACAGAGAGTGTTTTTTCTAATCCTCACTAGTGCCGATGATAAAGCTTTTTTTTTTAGTAACGATTATGAGCCATTTCTTTCTCCTAAAATAGAAACCTGGATTAGAATCATAATTTTAAGACTGCATCAATTTAGTTTACATCAGTAAACAATCTGCTAGAGAGCAGTGTTCTGTTGTTCTCCTCATGCCTCTTCCTTTCTTGATCTCTACAGTCGGACCTTGATGCTGTGACAACGGACAAGTCTTCTTCCTCTGTCCTTTTCCCCTGCGATAACGACTGTAATAGCAGATGTTGAAGTTGTTAAATCGTTAACTAACCATTTGTATGGAACAATCGGTTAAGGTAAGTTAAGTGCTTGAGTCTCGACACTTTAGAGAATGTCTAGCGCGCAACTTGAATAAGCCATGTGCGATATTACCCGGGCTCCAGCGCAACTTTCCTTACCAGGTGAAGCCTCAGGTAGCCTAGGACCATTCATACAGGAGCAAGCAAGAACGTTACCTTTTTCTGTCCTTGGGAAACGAAAAGACGGACAATCCGTTTCCACTGTAAGTGCAGTTTATCATTGCACATTTACGAGGCATTTCTTTTTTAAACTATCTTTATTTTCGAAAAATAGACTGACAGATTAAATGATATTGAGCGGGATATTGACTGTATTATTTAAGGTGGTCATACCGTACCTACCGTGTATATAACACATTGAACATTGAACACAAGAAATGGAAGAAATTCCATTTATGCCCATGTGCTTTCACCATACATACTATCTAAAAAATAAAAGGGCCTGCAGGAAATTATAAATACAGTACGCAAAAATTGAGTTAACACGTTTCTGATTGCTCTTCAGCTTCAGATGCCGTCAAGAGGGGTCTCTGGTCGTAATCAGTCGCAAGTCCGTCCCTGACCAATCAGCATTCATTAGCAGAATGCTAGCGTGTATGGCCAACAACGGCCCAAACTGTAAGAAATCGAAAGGACATAAGTACTCACTCATTTGACTTTTGAACCATAATCTATATTGAACTTGCGGAATCTACAATAAAATTTGCGATAGTTCAACGACAAGCAGGTGAAAGAGGCATAATTAGCCGTCTAGCCCCGTAGACTCCCATTCAATCTGGACTCGCCCGCGATCACCCCCAGTGGATGTCTCATGGAACTACAACCAAAATCGGTACAATGGGTCGTATAGGTAGTGCCCAGGGTCTTCGTAGACGGGCTCTGGTAGGGAATGTGTGCCGCGTCAACGGGGTTTAAATTAACGTCATAACTTCCGGGTAAACCGGAAGTGACCCCGAGTTTTTGTAATTATGTTTATTGCAGTTTTTGTATATTTTGGCTACGCCAAAATCTAGCAATAATATAAAGGTCCAGTATGCTTAAGTTCGAATTGATGTTTTTGTGACTCTCAAGCCCATTCAGTTTGTTTAGTGAAAAGTATTTTTCTTTTTGTTGATTTTCGTTTTATTTTTATTGCCTTATGGGGGCCTTAAATTGGGAAAATAAAAGATCCCATCTTTTTCCAAACTTCTCGGCGGCTCCTGAGTGATTTTCCACCTAGTTCAAGACGCTCCAACACATCTACCCATGACAGGGTGTCACATTATTGCATGTTTATTTCACGGATATAGAATTTTGGTTCAAAGTTACTGAATCGAATCGTGGTTTACAGAATCGAATCGTTCCAAAAAAAAAAAATTGTCCTTGAATCGAATCGCCAACTACTGAATCGTTAATCGAATCGTCTGAAGCCAAAGATTCACACCCCTAGTTATTTGTGTATTTTTTTTTTTTTCTCTCTATCTCATTGGCCCTTTATTGTAATTTGGAAGATTGTTTTTGCAGTTTGTGCTTTGTATGAATATTTTCTTTTCTTATTTCAACTCAATTGCGATTAATCACTAAAATGAAAATATAAAATGTTGTGATGGAAACCACCTGGGAAGTTAACCAAGAATGGTATATAGTCTGCAGGGATTGTAGTGAAAACAGTAAAGGGCAAAAGTGCTATTTCATGGGGTCCTTTAAAGGAGATTTCAAAATATCGAGATATATATCGTATATCGTGAAATGGAGAAAATGTACCGGGATCTTAATTTTTTCCCATATCGCACATAGATCATTAAATCACAAAAGACACATATAGTATGCCATATACTACTATATACACAACAAGTCATTCATTCTATCACCGTTCAAACAGTAGAGGTTTTTTTTCTGAATGACCACAATAACGGGAGAAAGACAATTAAAAAGTACATGTACGTCTTCATGCCAATGACGGTCTTAAAAAGATGGAAAAAAAGTAAGGAAGAGATAAAGGTAGAGGAAAAGGAGGGAGCAGGAGAGAGAGAGCATCATGAGGTCAGATTACTAGCCATTCGTGAACTAACATGTGTTAGGCTGCTCTTCCACCTCCCTCTGAATAAAAAGTAGGAAGCGTGCTGGGCTTTTAACACACACAGTTCCCCTGCACTGCTCTAAGTCACAAGGCGCCAGGCGGCAGAATGGCTTTCGTACAATCAGGCAATTAGACTAACACTATGCCACTCTCCTCCCCATCAGATGTCCTCACTAGAGCTGGGACCAGACCCAACCAGAGGCTGCAGCCTCCCCCGAACACACACAGGCTGCTGCCTAAAAGCTCAGGACAACTGGGGACTTCCTCCCCAAATGACACCATCCCTCTTGCAAAGTCAAAGTACACACGCACCTCACTGCATCTCCTCTGGTACCGTTCCTAATGACTAGACCCCCCACACGGCTCCCTTTTAGCCCCACACACACACACACACACACACACACACACACACACACACTTCTGGTCTGCTTGGCTAGTTAGAGGTTTTGCTTCACTTATGACGGGTGGTTTTGGGCTGCGAGTCTCCATTGACCCCAAAGTGGCAGGACCCCCGAGGGAGGGGGAGCTAAATTAAAAGCCCCCGACTGATCTTGTTTGGTAGCAGAGAAGCGGTCTGCCTGCTGATTTTCAGGCCTCCACTGGGACACAGTTAACACATTTTATGGTTTTCTTTTTGAATGAAACTTTGTACTCTAGCATCTCATCAATGTGGTGCTTTGCAGCCAGTCCTTCTTAGCCATCCAGAAAGCATTTCCTATCTGCTACCGTCAAAAACAACTTCCTCCCCAAAGCCACAAGCAAACCCCAGCTAATAATTGAAATGTGAAAATGCGTAAAAGGGGATGAGGAGATATGAAGTGGTGATGAAACCTGTTGAATAACCACAACTGATCATCACACTCTGCGCTACGGGAGGAGCTGTGACCAGCCAGTAGACTCTGCTAGGGATCCATAGAGAGGGGGCAGGAGGCGGATGTATGCCTCGCAGATTAGCATACGGCAGTCACGGCTCTCAGCTAAATGATGGAGGAGGAGAACGACTGAAGACGTCAAAGAGAAGCATTACTATAGAAATGGCATAAAAGGTTGCAGGGAGATCCCTGCGTCTCACTCTCTCCGTGGGACTCCAAAGTATCTTCTGGTCTGCAAACCGACATTATCTCACCTACTCCATATCAGTCCCCACAAACCGCTGTGAGATGGTACGACCCACAGGGCCGCAGGGCCAGGAGCCGGCGGTCACTTATGAGCTGCAGTCAAAGTGCTGAAAGACGGCCAACAGGCCCCAGCAGCTTTCAATGAAACATACCATTGCCAAAGTACACACACAATGCACTACAATCAAAGCGTGTATTATGAGAACAGAACACTACTCACCATCAACATGGCCTTGGCGTCTTCCAGTTTGTCCATGTCCAGCAGCTGGAAGAAGAGGTCTGTGGCCGGCCGGTAGCATGCAAAGTGGTTGGCCAGCCGCTCTGACATGGCAGCCACTGTGAGTGAGGGACACACACACACACACACACACACACATCTCATGCCTGGGCTCTCACTCTGATACATTTTACAAATCAAGCCACCCTTTGTTAAGTGCTTTGTCCAATGCAAGGCGAGGCACAGCGCGGAGCACAATCTGTTGACGTGGTGAACATGTACGGCAACACAAGGAGGCCAAAAGAGCCACTGTGGTTCACATCCTAGAGGGTAGGGTTGGGTTCAGGTCCCAGAGGGTAGGGGTGGGTTCAGGTCCCAGAGGGTAGGGGGGGGTTCAGGTCCAAGAGGGTAGGGGGGGAGGTCAGGTCCCAGAGGGTAGGGGGTGTCTCTTACACTTGTCAATGGCTTCCTCGTTGTTCTGCTCATACATCTTCCTGAATACGAAGGCCATGCTGGGCTGTGTGGACTCTGGACTGGTGTACATGCCGTCCAACAGCTCTATGGCAGTGGCCAGGTCCCCACTAGTGAGGAGAGAGGAGAAGGAGAGAGGGACGAGGAGAGAGGGGGGTAAGGAGAGAGAAGTGAGGAGAGAGGGGAGTGAGGAGAGAGAGGGGTGAGGAGATAGAGGGGGGTGAGGAGAGAGAAGTGAGGAGAGAGGGGGGTTAGGAGAGAAGGTGAGGAGGGAGGGACGAGTAGAGAGAGGGGTGAGAAGAGAGAGAGAGGGGTGAGAAGAGAGGGAGGAGAGAGGGGTGAGGAGAGAGGGGGGTGAGGAGAAAGAGGGGTTAGGAGAGAGAGAGGTGAGGGGAGAGAGAGTGAGAAGAGAGGGGGAGTAGGGAGGGGGTTAGGAGAGAGGGGCGAGAAGAGAGACAAATGAAGACAAAGATTGTGAATACAGGCCAATGCACTTGCCCGGCGATGCAACACACACACAGACACTTGTTTTCCGCCCCTACAGAGCAAAACGGGGCCCGGGTGCCAAATTTCCACGCAATTTAAACAACGCAATCTGGCAAGCATGCCCTGCTAATAACACTTCCCTGCGCTCTCCCCCACCCATGCTTATGAATATTTAACAGAAGGCTTGAGTGTGTGTGTGTGTATAAGGTGGCGGGTGCGGGCTGGGACGAGGGGGGGGGGGCGACTGGGCCGTCTGAATTATTCAGCGGGGGCCCCTCTGAAGGCAGCGCTGCAGCGGCCCCAGCGTGGCTCTTCCGCTCCGGCTCTTAACCAGTCAGCTCGAGTCATGCACGGCGGGCGTGCACGTGTCACAGCCGCTCAGCGCCCGGCTTCCGAGGGTCAAGGTTCAAACTGACAGGCTCTGCCGCCACGGCAAATCGGGCGTGAGCCCGCGTACGGTTTTGGCTGTGTGGATTCTCTCACTTACTTCCTGCTGTCCCTCCATGTCGGCCTGGCGACGAGGCCGGTGAAAGGGGGGAGGGGGGCTGCTAATGCAGCAAGCATGGCGATGAAAGTTTTATGTGCTGTGTGTTTCATATTTTGTTCTTCTTGTTCGGCCAGCGGTGGTGGGCACAGCGGCGGGGGGGGGGGGGATGCTCTCGTAGACAGGGGTGGTGTGTGTATGCATGCTGGGGGAGGGGTGTGTGTTTTACTACATTAAGGGGAATCCATAAATAATCCTATTAAGTGAGTGTTGGCCATTTGTAGCCTGTGTGGGAGCCCTTAATGTATGAAGGTGTCACCCTGGCTCTCCCTCACTGGGGAACGGAGGTTCTCTGACCTGCGGCGGAGTCAACGCAGGCCACAGGCATGCTGAAAGCATAGTGTACAGACAGAAATATACTGGGCATGCATAAATAGGAATACAACTAGCTCTAGAAAACTAAAATCTTAGCCCTGATCACAGCGCAGACTTGTCTGCGCTGCGCTCCCAATGTCAACATGGGAATGAAAAATCAAGCCAAATTTCAGTTTTATAAACAGTACAGGAAAATATATTTTTTCCAAAGTGCATGAAAAGTCATTACATTTTTTTTCTGAAAATGTAATTTCCCGTCCTCTTCTACCTCTTGACTGCCGGTACCGTGGTTGTTATGATAGGGCCGGGTTTCCCAACAGGGGCCAGAACTACTGCAGGGGGCCGCCGGAAGATGGGAGGTAAACTGAAGGTATTTTTGTGGGGGAATAAGCTCAAATGTGCACTTCGTAATGCATTACTTATTTTTACCAATGAGCCTGGGCAAAAATAAACTTTTAACCACTGCTCTAGGGTGGGACTGAGGACCAGACTCAGTGCTGGATGGGAAGGAGCTCAATCAACCAAGGACAGAAGTCCTTCCTCCTGGGCGTCTGGAGGATGAGCCTCTATCCCGCTCTCATCAGCCTTACTTCTTGATGTGTGCCAGGGCCGTGTTGTTGACAAACACCATGCTGGACAGCTGAGGGGCCAAGCCCAGGCCCTTCACCAGCGCCTCCACCTCCTGGATGGCGGCCACGTCCCCTTGGTTACCCAGCTCCTGGACCAATCGGGTGACGCAGAGCTGGGAGGGCACGAGGTCTGCCTGCAGCATGGCGTTCAGAGTCTCACGGGCCTCTGGAACCAACAGAACACAGACTTCACCTCCAGCTCCCATCTGACACATTCAGGATTATCGTGAGGGAGTGAGTGAGTGGGTGCGTTAGAGACCTGTCGCCTGGCCTCTCCTGCTGTAGGTGATGATCAGCAGGTTGGTAGCCAGATCACTCAGTTGAAAGCCAGGGGAACGAGAAACGGCCCTGAGAAACACACACATGATTCATTACAACAAATCCGATTGATGAACTGTAGCATGATAGCTTGGCATGGGGAAAAGGGGGGAATAACATTTGTTTTTTTCAAACCGGAATTGAATACCAAGAACACTATAAAATAAACTTTATAAATGTAATTAAACAGTGGACGTATGCATCGCAGATTCGGTCTGTTTCAGAACCGTTACATCCTCAATTACAACCAAACTGGGACAGCCAGTCTGAAGCTCCCACAGTGAGAGGTCCTCCTACCCTGTCACCCATACGGCACTGTGTGTGTGCATGTGCATGCGTTTGCATGTCTGTTCGTGTGTGTCTGGGTTCACTCCAAGCACATCAAGGTTGACTTGTTATATTTTGTGGACATTGATGCATCCTCAACCAAATGACCAAACACTACATTTTGTCTCTCACTCTGTCTCGCTCTCCATCCCCGTCTCTCCCGCCTCTCATCTGGATATCTGCCGTCCTTCTAAGCCCTCTCCTTATTCATTTCCCCGCCACTTAAACCTCAATCAGGCTCTCTGTTTTGATTACAGCCCTGCAGAAAGATTAATCCAACGCCCAATTGAGCATCAGGGCTGCCAATCCTTATCACAGAGCGGCCGCGGGCCAAACATGGGCCTGTAGCCATGGTTACAGGGCTGCCATGGAGATTATTCTTGGATCAGGGTCAAGGAGGGCCAATGCCGGAGAGCAGGGGATTGACGGAAGGCAGGGGTTAAATGATCCTTAACCATTTAGAGAGAGGGGTGGGGTTGAGGTGATGGCACTCTTGCACATCTCTCCCTCTCCTAGTTCAGCCCGGAGCAGTGAACAGCTTTAGGGGTGAACGACTTGAGCCAATGAATGTGTAATCATCAATCTCAGCCCTCTCTTACCCCCCCTCCGCCCTCTCCCTTTTTCATCATCACTCTCCAATCCCTTAATCTCAGGGCAAACACCCACTGCTCAACTCTGTACGGATTACCCCCGAAGACAAACACAGCTCCGTTGTCTCTAGTGAATCCTCCCTTATCTTTGCATTCACCGGTTAACTTTCCTGTTGATGAACCACTAATCTGCATTGTGCACAGAGACATCCCAGCATGGTTTGATAGCCTATCATGCACATCCCTTTTTTTAAGTGTATTTTTTCTACTGGCAGATAAAGGAGCAGAGTGAGGGAAAGTGGAATAGAGGACAACCGCGTGGACATCAGCTCTCGGACTAAGCTGTGGTCTTTTAATGTCTTGCTTGCCACTTGGCCCAGAGAGACCCCAAACCACCGCACATCCTTCCTTCAACTCCTCTTTGCAGGACTGAGGTTTCAACTGCCTCTTCCAAACTAACAAAGTGTGTGTTCTCCGCTAGAGATACGCAAGAGCCACTATTCATATCTAGCAGGAGGGCGTGTCAACACACACACACACACACACACACACACACACACACACACACACACACACACACACACACACACACACACACACACACACACACACACACACACACACACACACACACACACACACACACACGGTTGTTTTTAATAAAAATATATAGCTAAAGCACCCATCGTTCATTTCCACACCATGTACTTGAAAAACCTGTCCAGCAATAGGTTGGACATCTAAGTTGACATCATAAATGTGTTGAGTCCAGCAATAGGTTGGACAACTCAGGTGACATCTTACATGTGTTGAGACCCTGATTAATAGGTGGGAGACCTCAGGTGATATCTTACATGTCTTTGACAGTCATGGCGTCTTCCAGGGCCCCGGTGGCCAACAGGGCCCGTATGATGTGGTCGTACACAACGGCCCCCAGGGCCACGTCCGGCCCGGCCGCCACCAGCATGTCCATTGCCTCTGCGGAGAACCCAGGCAGACAATATATTTGAGATCGTGCCTACAAAAGCATGCATATCAGGTCATATATCTGCTAAAGCCACGTACAGTACATCATGAACACTATGGTCACACATATTTGCCTCCAAAATGAACAATTCAAAGTTGTACATTCATTCTAACCCTTACTCTGACGTTTACGCTTCGTCCAACCTAAAAGACCCAGGACACCCAAGCAGCTGACCTTTGACCCTGCCCTTTTTGCACAGCCCCAGAAGACGGACTCCGACATCTGAACCGGTGGGGACTAGGGGGGCCGCGGTGGCGGGCGGGGGCGTCTTGATGGCGGCGTCCTGCTCAAACCAGGTCTGTAAAGAAACATTATGTCAAACCAGAAGTTCCCTACCCTAACAAGAGCCTCCCAGTGCTGTATCTGTGTGGTCATGTTGGAGGCGGGCGGTGTCAAGTCACCCGTGTGGACGATGGGAGGGGTTAAGCTGTGCTGGCAAGGGACAAATTAGGGCTGGAACCCCAGGGCACAGATGTGAGAGTATACGTTTCTTTATAACGTGTGTGATGTGTGTGATGTGTGTGTGTGTGTGTGTGTGTGTGTCCAAGGGTCATTCGTTTAACAGCCGGAGGCAGCAGCAATCACTTCCTGTCTCGTCACCCTGACGACCATTAGTTACGCATGTAGGCGCATGCAGGCGCATGCACGCACACACGCACAACAGACACGCACGCACCAGAACAAGGACAATGGCCAGGGAAGACCAACACTAGAATACCAGTGTTGGTTTTATTATGGATAAAAAAATATATTATTATGGAAAAAAACATTGACCAAACCATAACTATATGTTTAGCACGCCTTTTAGTAGAATGTATACATCAGAAGCAAGGTGGGCCCATAACTTAAGAGTCCAAATAAAGCGCTTGAATGTCAGGTTTTCTAATGAATTAAATGACCTATGAGTGCAAGGCCATGACCTCATAGCCATGCTGCCAGCACACACAACATCACAGAGCAATCAGCCTGCTATAAGCCTCTCAGACGCTCTGACTGATGGCAGATCAGGTTAGAGGCCCAACCTTATTGGTTCAACATGGTAGGAACACGGACTGAGTCGGCTGAAACAGCTCACTGATATTTATTTATTATTGTTTATGGGCTGGTGTTCCAGCGATTGAAAGACGCATCCAATTAAAGACTTGATGAAATTGGGTCTGTGTCATTTTTCTTGACAGATGAGCAAGCGTGACGATCTAAAGTGAACTAAATAATATTTCCATTAGTGATTGTCTAGAGCATTCAGAATGAGCTAAGGAGAATGGGGAGTGCAGAATGCACTGGCGTTCTCTTTAACCTGCAGAATTAATCATTTCAGTCCAACTTTTACCTTGGGCACCTCGAAGGGCACCTCCTGTCCGTTGCTCTTCAGGATGTCTGCCAGCAGGCGCAGGGTCCTCTCCCTGGGGACCACGTTTTCCTCCTGCATCTTGGTCCAAACAGACTCTGCTTTCTTCCAGTCGTTGGTCGACTCTAAAAAACAAACATAATGAAACAACATTTCAGTTGATTTGAACATCCCTTGCAGTTGGTAAGTCGACACACAAACATTGAGACCGGATTGTTAAAGGTCGAAGTCAGGGTTTGGCAACTGGCAGCCCGTGGGTCATAACTTGCCCGTCAGACATAATATCTGGCCCGCCAGATTATTCTGAAGTTATATGATTTCAGTTTTTATATTTTATATTGAATATTGGTATCTGGTAGCTTATCTGGCTGGATACAGTAAACTTAATATTTTTTTCAAAAATCCTGCTACTTTTAGGTGCGCACTACTGCTCTCTCTCCAGCATAGACATGGAAAGAGGAGCGGCTTTACACGTGGCCTTTGCATACAATGAGACACTTTCAACAGACACTTTTACCTGGTAGACTCCGCTGGAGAACCAGGCTGACCACTACACAACTTTTTCACTTTATCTTCACATTTAGGGTGAGGAGTAAGATTTATAACTTATGAGGGGATAAGATCAGCAAATAAAGTCATGTAAAGACCAACAGGCTACATTATGAATGAACTTATTTATTATTTTATACTTCAATAATCACTATCATGTTTGCAGTTTATAACGTGATCAGGCATGACATTTACGTGATTAGGGCATAGTCTTGTTTATATTTACGTATTTTTAGAGTCATCTAGTGTGTGGTAGGCATATGATATGACTAAGCCAGCTGACAGGCGTCGCAAATAACAGATTCATTTTAATTAATCAATTCCTTGAACTAGCCTTTGATAATGTTCTGGCCCCCCACCTAATAGAAAAAGTCCTGACGGGATCTGTCCCGAGGCCAAACTTACTTGCCGACCCCTGGTCTAAATTATATTATAAAGGGTTAGATTGCAAGTTAGAAACTACGCAACTGCTGATTTGTTGTTGAGGAGTCTAAAACGGATCGTCAATAATTAAAGATCCTCAGATCCCAAGCTTTAACATTTGTTCAACATTCAGTCCATTCCACTGTGATGTCATAGTGTGCTGCATGTAGGTACACACACACCCCTGACAATGCACCCCATACTGAGAGAGCAATCAAACAACTAATCTGTTCAACAGTTTGACCCTCAACTACACTGTAATTTAGGATACACACCAGTAACGTGTGTGTGTGTGTGTGTGTGTGTCTGTGTGTCTGACAATCAGCTATAACACTCCAATCACCTGTAATCTGCTCCAGTCATCACTAGTGCAATCAGACCACATCTCATCCTTACGCAATGTACTGAGACCATTAACTTATCTCTGCTGATCCAAACACTCTGTGTGTAACACACACGCACACACACACCAAGTCTATATGGCTCGGGCAGCGCAATGGCCCCGTCACTCTGAGAGCATAAGAGCATTAGGATATCGATAGAAATGGTCATTGTTCTGTAATTCAACATGAAGTTGTGCGTCGTTATGGGGAGACGTGTTTGAAGCTCCCACAGCATCTCACATTCGAAAAGTGGTGCAACTTAGTTTCCTTTACTGAGGTCATGCTATATTTAGGTTGATTTTCCACTACTACAACTCTGTATATTTTCCTCAAAATGGCAGGGTATTGCCAATAAAAAAAAAATCCCATGAAGCATTCTGATGTACCGGTATATAGAGCATATTAAGTGAAGTGCATAACTTGTCATGTTAGTGCTTGTGACTTACTACAGCTCCGGAGTATATAGCTGTACATCTCATCCCTGTCGCACTCAAACAGCTTTGCTGTCATCTCCACCATCTGTTCCAAAGACTCCATCTGAACAAAGTAACATCAGTGTGCTCCCGTTAGTCCATTGTTTTATATGGATCACTGTGGTATCTTCTACGTATTGGTTTTAACGGGGGGGCTTGTGTAGGAACTGACCTGGTTTCCTGCAATGCATTTCTCTGCATACCACTGGATCCGCCCGGCCTTGGCCCTCAACCCAGGGGTCTGGAGTACAGAAGAGCATCAGACTTAGCATTGCAAACAGCATTCCTGTATCCAAATTACTCAGGTCACTCGTATCTATTTTCCACCAAACAAAAATGAAGGGCACCTTCAATTACAAGACAGAGGCTTAATCTCTCATATATATATACAAATGAGAACACTCGGTTTTGGTATTCAAAGGCTTGAGTACACTGAGTGGGCTGAGAATGGTGGGCCGACAATAATCTGAAGGGGTTTGTGTGTTAGTACGTGAACGCTAAATACAAGCCGAGATGCTGACGTCATGGCCCCTGCATTACTGTGCACAGCAATGGCAAAGTCCTAGCCGGTGCAATCTGAACCAGATTGGGATTGAGTGTGTGCATAGCCCGCTGTAATCTGGCTGCTCTCCTTTTCCAGCCTCCTTTTCCAGCCGACTGTCCCACCCTCCTCCCCATCCCTCCTGCCCTCTGGCCAGCTAGTGGCATTATGTTCCGCCAGCTAAGGGGACACATTAAAGTGTGTTGGCTGGCCCTGTCCGTCTCTCTAATCGTCTGGAGGCCCTGGTGTGCTTCTTCCTCTCCACGATTCCCTTTGCTTAAATATGCTGAGCTCGAAGAAAACCTGGCAGCTCTGAGCACACACACAATCACACACGTACATATAATGCACTCGGAGGCCCACACACGTTTTTAGGATTCTAAACCCCTCAAGGATAATCTAAACTGTCTGAGCAGAAACAAAATCCACAAGAATTAGGACTACACAGTCTTTAACATGTATCCATACCAACGGGGGGGGATGTCATACATACGAGCCAGCAAAGCTATAACAAGTTTAAAAAAAAAGTAACAAACCATCTCTTTCCCTTTCAACAGCAATATGAGGTCAGATTACACCGACAATCCAGACATAAAAACATATACACGTAAATATTTGCATTACTCTTTGTGGCCTTGAGAGACACTTATCTTTATCTGATCTGCAAATGCCATAAAACGGAGTGTGACAAAAGGGAGCCAAACCCTTACCTGTGTTAACGAGCCATCCCCCCCCTCTCCAGGTCACATCCTCATGTTCTCCTAATCCCTTTCCCACTTGTTCCACTCACACGTATCACCCATGCCCCCCCCCCCCCCCCCCCCCCCCCCCGACTGACACCAAAACACCTAATGACACACCACTTTTTAGCAATACTACCTAACCTCTGCACACACACACACACACACCCCTGATAATCCCCAAGCTGACTATGACCATTTAGTGTAAAATTGCCCACCTTTCTCTATCATTACATTTAATTAGCTGTGATTCATCAGGCACCAATTATACCAAACATAGCCTAAAGAGACACCACTCTGCTCTGCTACTTGACAAAGAAAAAGTATTTATGTGGATGTGTCTGCGAACACAAGTTGAACTACAATACGCACATCCATTAAAATGGACCTCTATATACCACGTTTAAACGTAAAAAAACGTTTACACATGACGTTGATTTGATATGATTGAATTATGTATCCTTAGTATCCCTACCCCCCGGAACACAACTCTGCCATGTCTAACTCTAAATAACGATCACAGAGAGTTTTAGAAGTAAATACAGTGCATCATGGTTTTGTCAGGCCTATATCTATTGACAACATGTATACTGCAGTCCATCTGTAATGCTACAGGGTCAGCAGTGTAAAGGATAACTCTAAAGCCTTCGGTCCAAGCACACCACGACACGGTTGGAGCTGTAATGAGACAATCTCAAAATCCAAGCTGCTACAAGTACTCCAAAAATTGCCATTTCTCTCCCTCCAAATCCATCTATCTGGTCTTTAACAGCCCCCCCCCGGTTCTTAGAGTGGTCCACACTACCTCTCCCTCTATAACTCTCCATCTGCCTCAATCTCACTTCATTCATATCTTTTAACCCATGGGATTTATAGCATGATTTAACATCTTCATCACTAGGCCTATTTCTGAAAATAACATCCCCGAAAGGTAGGACACAGCATAAGTCGAAGATTTTATTTCCGCTAGAAATTAATCTCCTGTTTTAGAGTGACACCACCGAGTGCATTATCAGTGGGTAGCCCTACAGTACTATGGGGCCATAGCACCTCGTACTGTAGGAAATGTCCAACATCTTATGCGCACCTGGGTCAATATTTGATGTCAATAAAGTGAATTATAGCCGAGATAGAGAGGTTTAAGTGGAGGTAGGTTTAGGTAAACCCTCCAAATAAAAACATAATTCCAACCTAATGCAAACCAATGCAAAATTGACTATATAAATCCATGAGACACAAACACTTGGATATCTTTGGAAGCCATTATACAATTTTGACATTCGACCCCTCAATTGAAAGGTCAGGGCAAAGAGTTCATCAAGACAAACAATCCAAATTGCAACATAAGGCCACCAGACGTTGAAGGAAAACATGTGTTCTTATTGAAGGCAATTTACGTATTTATTCTGAAAACCTTTCTTAGCTACTAAACGTCTTTTAGCTACTCAACACTAGATAATCAGATTACGGTGGATTTAAGCGATCAAACACAACTCGGATGACAAAAATAACAGAGTCTTTTGTTGTTACTGGAAAAAGGGAAGTTTATTCTTGATAGTTATTAACCACTAGTTCACATTTAGAGTTTTTGTCGCAGAGTGACATAGTCTGGACTGTTGGAATCAGATATGACATGTATGATATATAGTTTACGTAGATCAAATTAAGTGAAAAAGATTACTATTGATGTGCAAGGTTGGTGCACAGTTAAGAAATACATGCCTCTTGTTGTTGAATGCTTCTTATTTTGTTTTGGGTTGGAATTGTCTCCCATTAAGCTAAATTTCTGGACTAAAGTTAAGAATCAAATCTTTCTAGTGGTGTGTCAAATGACTGTTGTATGTGTTTAAAATGTTTTCGCAATTGAGGGTCTTTGCCCGGTACCAGGTCATTTTGGAACGAGGTTGGGGATGGGCAGCGGGAATAACAAGCTATAATATGCACACATAATATTGACTGAACTGAAAGTGATAGTACATGTGTTTATAGGGAAGGATAAAACAACTGAGTGGGTGAGTGAGTACCTCAATGATTTTGCGGGCTTCCCGGAAGCGGTTTGTCTGCATGAAGGCAAAGTAAAGGTCGTAGAGCATGGTCATCTCGCCTCGCTCCTGGCTCACAAAGTCCATGGCTGGCACGTCGGCAGGGAGGGAGGAGGAAAACAGACATTGAGAGGAAACAAAACATTTGTATGAGGAAGAAAATTTGTGAGTTTGGCAGAAACTCAAACCAAAGCAAGTGTTTTATGTGCACACACACACACACACACACACACACACACACACACACACACACACACACACACACACACACACACACACACACACACACACACACACACACACACACACACACACACACACACACACACAAAAAGGGGGTCGGAAGAAGATTCAACACTCGGGTGATAAAGCTATTCAAGACTCAGATCAGCTCTCAATATTATCTGCCATCACAGATGTTGGGAAAGGAACCTACCGGTACACACACATTGACATCGATGGGACCAAGGAAAATAAGTCTGGTATCTACATGATAAATGGTTGCATTCCTGAGCCCTGAGACTCTCATGGAGCTTTACTGCACAAGGGCAGTATTTATTTATTGTAGAAAAGGCCCACAGCCGGCAGGGGCTCAGCTTTCAAGTTGCTGTATATCTGAGCATACAAGAGATAAGAGAGGGAGATAGAGAGTCTTGACCTTCCCCAGAGGAGGATGGAAAGAGGACTAAACCAAGAGCAATGGTGAGGGAAAGAGGGGGCGAGGTGCTCAACAGCAGGGCATCCACCTGGCGCCACTCCACAGCCACTCAGGCCCATCGTGTGATGAATTTTACCCTTGACTTTGATGCAGAAGTTATACTGTAGTTTTCCCGCTATGCATGCTTTAGATGGAGCCAGGCCTACACCTTTCTCTCGCTCTCTTCCAAGCAGTGCTTCATATGGAACCAAAAAACACATGCTTCAGAAACCAGTAACTTAACATAAACAAGAAAACACAGACCTACATGGGATAGGGGCTCTCAGTTCAATCATTTGATTGAAATAATTTAAAAGGCCCGAGTTTGTTGGTTTCTGTGTATAACTGCATATCACCCTCTCTGCAATTCCAGCTCTCTCCATCTCAGACACAGTGAACCCCAAAAGCATGCATCTTAGTACATCTTCTACGATCTTCCACATAGTAAGCTCCACAATTTTGGCAACGGTACTACAATAGCGTATTAAACTACTCTGCTCCTAACCGAAGGCTGGTGTGCAGGCTACGCCTCTGTACGTGTGGAGCTGCGTCTGGGCTGGGTTTGATGTTGATGGCTGCGTAAGGGGCCGATCACACAGAGGGGCGTCACTACAAACAAGCTGCCAGCAGAACCATTGTTTGCATCTAGTACGGCGCGACTGGCCTGTGCTCCTCTCTTGGACGATCCCGCTCTGTATGTTCCCCCCAACGCTGCATCAAGCTTCTAGGAAAATATATAATACAATGACACACCTCGTAAAGATCGCTCATACTCAATGACGCAGACTAACTTTGAAAGAAAAATGGATACAGAAAAAAAAAATGACGTGGGTTGTAACCATGGGGATAACAACTACCCCGCCTTTATAACACTCAACCTAAAAAGCCTTTGAGGAGTTAGGGAAAAGGGGGTTCACTTACAGTTCAGATTAAACCTCTTTATTCCTCCATATTGTAAATGTTCAGGTAAACAAAGAGATCATGAACCGATTCAAACAGATGATCAGTGCAGAGGAGACGGGCCACCAACCTTTCTGCAGTAGCTCTGTGTCTCCGGTCTCCACCAGGCCCACGATGACGTCGTGGATACGGGGCAGCTGTCCGTAACGCTTCTGACACTCCATGGCCGCTTCCAGAGCTGCAGACAGGTCATTACTGCATCACACACACACACACACACACACACACACACAGGTGTCAGGTCTGTGCAATCGTATTTCAGGAGAGCGTGTAGGTGGAGAATGGAGCACGTGTCCTGGGTGTTAACCCCATGGCCTTCCATTCAAGAGCTCTGACCCGCCACAACAATGGCATCCTTTCAATCAATGTCAGCGTTGTGGGGTGAACGAGAGCCCTTTGGCCTCCCCCTGGTGCACTCTATCGACCATTACGCGCGGAGCCGCATAGCCTTGCACACCTGTCTGCCAGGGTAACGACTCCTGTGGACAGGCTTTTAGAGGGGCATTCAGATAATAGACACCAGGACTGACAGCTCTGATCTTTAGAAGCTCTGCTCTCCCCTCCCCTGGCTTCTCACTGAGGGATACCCCCCCTCACCCCTTTACCTCAACCCACCTTTACCTGTGCACTTCTTCTTGACCGATCGAACACACACACACACACACACACACACACACACACACACACACACACACACACACACACACACACACACACACACACACACACACACACACACACACACACACACACACACACCTCAACCCAACAAACAGGCCTTCACCTCAACTGAACACACATCCCCCTCACTACAACCCCAACACACACAATAAAGGAACATGGAAGAAAGAGAAAGGAGAGATAAAGAGCAACGAGAGAGAGAGCTGGAAGAGCGAGAGCACTTCAATCCCCCATCTATTGTGACAGCACTGCCATCAATCTGGTGATTGGGTTATTACCACGTCAATCATCCAGAGGTCAAAGCAGATAGGTCACGCTTCTTAGCAGAAGGGACAGAGAGAAGAGACAGCTTGAAGCATGGGTTTATAGACGCCATGAGATATAACTTATCCAATAGCTTCCCTCTGATTAATTAAGACGGTCGGGCAAGACGCATGTATAAAACTGGCCTCAGAAGCCATTCAGAATAAGCAGAGAGAGGAGTGTATGTGTTCCTTAGAGAGTTGAAGACATGATGTTTGGAGTAGGAAGATAACAGGAGTTAGGTTGTTCTAAAAAGAGGGACAACATGTCTTGCATCAAGCACTAATCATGTTTACACACACACACACACACACACACACACACACACACACACACACACACACACACACACACACACACACACACACACACACACACACACACACACACACACACACACACACACACACAGGCTGGTGTTGTGATGGCTGCTCCTGGCGTACAACCAAAATATTCTCCTGGAAGTGGCTAGAGCTCACATCATGACCCAACACAAGAACCAGACCCAAAGAACCCCACCATATTCTAATGCACTGCAATTATCTCTACCCTGTGTTACTCTTCTTTCACACAAATCCACTACTGCTCTCCTCAATGAAACCAAAAATAAGTAATGGAAAAAGAAGAAATGAGGCCTGGATGGATGAAATTACACACCCGTCCACCCACCCTCTAACACGCTGATCCTCACCCCCCTCCCGAAGGAGCTAAAGATGTCCAAAGATGAATAATTTCCCCCTCCTAGGTACAATTTAACTGTCACTTTGCGTCTCCACTTACAACGGCGCACAGCCCTGTTAATGCCCCCCCCCCCCCTCCCTGACTTCCAGACAATTAAGCCCTGTAATGAGAAGGGGTGCTTGAGGAAACCTGAAGGATCCCAGACAAGACCCAGATCCTCCCGCCCTCTCCCAAAATATGAGTGATCAGGAGACAGGCCCCTCCCCAGAGAGAGAGAGAGAGAGAGAGAGAGAGAGAGAGAGAGAGAGAGAGAGAGAGAGAGAGAGAGAGAGAGAGAGAGAGAGAGAGAGAGAGAATCTACTGTTCTGGTCATCATTCTTCTTTCTCCATCCCTCCCTTCCTCTCACCACCCTTCATGGTCCAGCCTGTCTCAAACACGACCCTTCGGTCCTTGATGTCTCCTACCTCCCATCTCCCACCTCCTATCTCAAATCTCTACCTCCTATTTAACATCTCACATCTCTTCCCTCATATCTCCTACCTCCAACCTCACAACTCCTACCTCCTATTTTACATCCAACACCTCTTACCTCATATCTCCTACCTCATACCTCACATCTCCTACCTTCTTTCTCACATCTGCTACCTCCTAATTGACATCTCCTACCTCCTAATTGACAACTTCTTCAAGCCGTCTCTTTTTTGGAATAATAAGCATCCTGGAGAAACGGCATCATTAGCATGCTACCAGCTAGCGTAACGGTTTAGCGCTAACAAAGCTGCCAGCTAGCATAGCGGTTTAGCACTAACAAAGCTGCCAGCTAATGTAGTGGTTTAGCGCTAACAATGCTGTCAGCTAGGGTAGCGGTCCAGCCCTAACAATGCTGCCAGCTAGCGTAGCGGTTCAGCCCTAACAATACTGCCAGCTAGCGTAGCTGTTCAGCGCTAACAATGCTGTGCGGATGGGCATCAAGGCTAACGGAGCTGAGTATATGACGGGCTGTCAGGAGCTAATCTCCCGGAGAAGTGTTCATTAAGTCATTAGTGCTGACACAGCGATGAGACAAGTGCAGGCGAGAGTGACACAGGCTTTGTCCTCCTCTATCCCTTTCCTCCATTCCATCACCCCCCTCTCTCCCGTGTCCACACATCTGCTGACACACTCAGGCTGAGTGATGAGGGGGACAGAGACAGGGAGAGAGGGTAGAGAGAGACTATGATGGGATGAAGGTGGTAAGAGTATAAATGATAGGATGAATGTGGTCGGGGGAGAGTATATATGATGAGATTGTGTAGAAGACTAAAGATTAAAAAAGGTCAGTAAAATGGCATCCACAGGTCTATTATAGCCATCAAGTCAATAGATACCTATAATCCACAGGTCTATAGATACCTTTCATCGACAGGCCTATAGATATCTATAGATACCCATCATCCACAGGTCTATAAATCGCTCTATTGGGGTGCGAGCAGTAGGCAGTACTTCTGTTGTATTTTGCCCCAATGCCATGTTCTGCAGAGTTTGTTCAATTGAAGGCCATCATTTAGATTTCTGCGGTTTGAATGTATCTGACAACTGGAGGAAGTACTTTTGGTTTAACGTTGGATGCAGTCAATATCATAAAAGTTTTTTTTTTTTTGTTAATTACCCAGGAGTGAATTAGCCTTCTAATCAAATGAATCTGCGCTCTGCATTTGTGCCAAGAACTGAACCAACGGTGGCTGGAAAACCTCCATATGTACTTGGATACTGGGCAGGCTGGGTGAGTATGGACTGGACCTTTTGTTTGGTCTGCAATGGTGTAAATACACACACTACCTTTAGAGCATGAAGATAAACACTGTACGCTGTATGAATACACTGTGTGCAAATGTGCACCTTGTGTGTGCATGTAATAGTAAACTGCATAGCTGCAGCAAATACTGCAATTAGTAACCCTGTACATAATTAACATGCTAATGAGTTGATCTGCTTAAAAACTTCAGACAAATGGAGTAGAGAGAGACACACACACACACAAACACACACAGAATAGAGTACACGTCAGCACACGTACACACAGCCAGCTGAATCAGGGCTAAGGGAGGGCTGTACCAGTGACCTCAAAACCCATGTTTAATGACCTCTATTTGCATATCGTAATTTTTGCTGAAAAGCATCAATGAGCCATTTCAGACCAAACAAACATTTATAAACATAAAGCACATGCACACACCCTTACCAGGGGATAATGGCAGTTGGGGGTGGGTTGTTGTTTGTGTGCATGTGTGGTGGGGAGTGTGGGGGGAGGGGGGAGGGGGGGGGTTGCAGCTGGCCAATACCCAAACAAACAAAGCCTGGCTATCACGCCACGCAATTTACAAATCTTCTCTCTGTCTGGACCGCTGACCCAGAACGAGACCCCAGCTATGATCATGTGGGGGTGGGGACGGAACCAAAGGCTCATTGAAATACACACACACACACACACACACACACACACACACACACACACACATCGGGTATGTTTTGAAACAGAAAGCAGTCGATCTTTCGGTGAGTAGGAGACGGCAGAGCAAAAGGGACAACATGAGTAACCCAATATGTTTAAGTATCCTTTGTCAAGACGCACCGCTGTCTCAGGTATGAGGCAGCATACGTGACTGTCGGGAGCGGCCGTACCTGTGCAGGTAGGCGGTGATCAGCGGGGAGCAGAGGTTGGCGGTGGGCTTGGCCAGCCCCAGAGAGAAGATGGTGTCCTGCAGCTGGCGGATGGAGGCGGCGTCCCCCTTGGCCCCCAGGTTGTTGAGCGCATGGAAGAGTAGGCTGGCGTTGGCGTCGTTCACCACCACCTCCTTCTCCTTCATCTCCTTCAGGATGTCCATGGCCTCTGGAGGGGGGCAGAGGAAGAGTAAACGCACTGTAAACATTTGTGTCTTGGTGTTCATGTCATAACTGCTATGGGGACAAAGCATTTAATGCTGGCTTTGGTCGCAAAATAGTGTTTGAGTGATGGTGTGTGAGTGATCACTTTGATTGATTTTGTGATTTCGAGGCCTTTGGACTCTGTTGAGGACTCTGTGAGGGTAAGTGTAAATAAACAATGAAATGTACATAGAAAGACCAGTAGGAGAGGGAAAGATTAAGAAAGAGAACGGGCGTTGATTGAGGGCCAGCCAAAAGAGAGGAGAGGTTGAATGAAATGAGCAGAATAGAGGACTGAAACGTGGGGAATAGAGAATAAAATCAATAGAGAAAAACAGTAAGGCAGAGAGAGGGAAAGCCGGGTGTGTGAATGTGATAAAGGACCCCTTTAGCTAATTTCATGTGGGGAAAACAAATCCATAATAAAACAGCATTTTGCGCTCAGCAGGAACTCTAACCCAAGCCCGTATAATGCCAACTCTGCACTAATTGCTACTTGCGGTTTTCTAAACGAGACTACAATTACCGGACCCCTACAATGGAGGTTGGCTTTCTGCTGTGGCCGCATGGAAGGCACACGGGGGGGCTAAATTATAGGCCTGCGCTGGGGAAGGCCAGCCGCGGCAGAGAGCCGGCAGGCTGGGGGCAGGACCGCTGGTCAAGCCCTGCCCATAATGGAGGGCTTTTTACTATGCCCTGCCACCATCTGGCCAATCCCTTTCAGGCGCAATTATCAACAGAGTGTGTTCATATGTGTGTGCTTGTGTGTGTGTTCATAGGTCCACACCCGTGCAGCTGTGAAATATTGGAAGCAGGCTTATTAAGATGTGTTTACTGTCAGCTTAGACGGCAGCTAATGGCCTGACAGCGATACAGCCGCTCTCTTCCACGGATACTAATCAACGCTGCCTGTCCGAGACGACTGCAGTCAGACATGAGGTGGTAATATGGAGCCGTGGAGAGAGAGGTTTAAAGAAGGCCGTGTAAATGGCGATGGAATTTCAACTACTGGCAAGGTATTAGGTCATATTGCCTCGTTCTTGACTGACACACATGAACTCAAAATAAAGAAGACCCTTGATGTAATGACGTGCATTCAGAGGAGTATACTAATGGGAAGAATAAATGTATCTGGTCAACCACGCACACAGAATGGGATGCCAAGTGCTTTGGCATCCCATTCAGTGTCCCTGTTTTCCCCCCTCTCAATGCTGTTTGTTATGGCAATCAACAAACAGAAATCTGGGAAGGGGAGCAAAAAAAAATAAAAAGTGAATCATCGCCAAATCAAGTAAGGCTCAAGAAGGTTACTAGAAAGTCAGAGTCATCTTTTTTCTTGTTTAACCTTGAGTATACATGCATTCTTGTTTGATATGTTTAACCTTGAGTTTATGTGCATTCTTGTTATTAATAATTATTTATTCTGGTTGCAAACAATCACTGTGTAATACAGTGAAATTACATCATGTTTTAAAAACATGCATATGAAGTTGATGTTAGGAGGGGAATAGGCATAGTACATCTAAAGGCTTGACCCAAAGGCTGTGTGATTGAGCATCAGTGCCTCTCTCGGTCTCCCTCCCTTCGTCTCATCCCTTCTTCCATCCATACCTGTCTGCATCACTCTCTGACACACCCACTAATCACTCAGACCAATGGCTTGGAGTTGATCTGCCCAAATGGAGCCTCAACTAGCTACGTTCCACCTCCCAGCAAGCCTTCCTCTCTCCCTCCAGCTCTCCATTCATCTGTCCGTTTAGCCAGTATGCATAACCATCAGCTCAGCCAGCCATCGCAGCCACACACACACACACACACACACACACACACACACACACACACACACACACACACACACACACACACACACACACACACACACACACACACACACACACACACACACACACACACACACACACACACACACACACACACACACACACGGCTGGGAGGCAGGCGAGCCAGGTAAACAAACATCACACAGCCCATTGGTTCATCTAATGTTCCACAGCTTGACTTTTAGACATGTTTTTACCCCCCAAACACACAAATGTACAAAAAATGGAAACAAACGTACAGACTCAATCTTAAAGCCGGGGTGCCCAACTACGGAGATATCAGAATAAGTTTGATTTGAAATTATCCCTACATGCTTCAAAGCCACTCCCTCCCCGGCTAACTGGTGGAGGACGAATCGATCAGTAGGTCTGCCCAGCCTTGTGGAACACTGTGTGATGCACAGCGAGTGCACGGGCAGAGGGAGTGCAGGTAGGCGGGTGGTTAGCGAGACTGACAGGTTGGCCATCCTATCATTTCATTTGGGCCGAATCAAATGTTTGGCTGGACTTGCTACAGGCCTAAAACAGCTTAGATACTGGATTGAGTTATTTTCTGGTCAGAGTATTTGATGTATTGTTTCCTGTCAGGATGTAAATTTCCGAAAATATGAAAAAATAAGATTTTTAAATAAATTAGACTAGCCCAGTTTTAAAGGGGTGCCTAGAGAAAGTGTGAGGTGCGTCTACAAATGTAAAGCATAGAACAAGGACAGAAAGGCCAGAGGGCTCTGCGGTGGAATTAGCCTTGAGTTAAGCCTAGAAGCTCAACTCCCCTCAGCTCATGTGGTCCTTATATTATTCAACGTTCAACGAGGTGCCCAAGTGGTAACATTGGCCGTGATTGAGCCGACATTTTGGGTTTGTAGTAGAAAATCTTTGAATAGCAATACATTTTTCAAATCAAGAAAATAAATTCAAATGAAAATCATTGTCAAAACCAAAATCCGGCAATCGAGCAGCATGAACACCTCTGAGTAAGGATTATCCCCTCTCCTAGTAGGAGAGATTAAATCGAGTAAAGAAACACCAAGATACAGATACAGAGAAACCCAGAAAAAGTTTCTTGGAAACAAAGGTTGAAGTCAGCGTTGTGGAAGTGGGGGGGAGAAGGGCTGAGAACAAAGCTGCTAGAGAGGTGTACGGGGTACGGGAGGCGGGGGGCCGACACCGGGGTGGGGGCAGGATCACATTAGGGTTAGCCATGTGTGCAAATGTGGATGACAAGCGTGCCCTCCATACGAACACTCAGCTAATGGCAATATGTTAGTACCGCCCGCCCGCCCACGCACGCACGCACCACACGCACACACACACACACACAGTCCTATCCACCAAATGTATTTTTGCTTGAATTCACATGCAAATGTGCATGCGTCCACACGTGTGTATGAAATGCTCAAGCACTTTGGCGGACATGATCTGCCATTAGAATCAGGGCGGATTTCAGTAATTCCAGAAAAATACCCACAGTCCTGTAATTTTCCCGCTTGTTCTCATTTCTACGTGACATAGATGGGTGTGAGGGAGGGAGCGAGGGGGGGGGGGGGGGGTGACCGGACTGAGGGAGGGCTGTGTGTGTGTGTGGATTGACAGGTGATACGTTGTGGCTGTCCATGTGTTCATGGATCCGTGTAGCAACACTGATGGGTCATCAGACGATGTGGAGGGAGGGGAGGGAGATGCGCGCGCACACACGCACACACACACACACACGCACACACTCAATGTGACATCGGCAAGGGGCCCAAGAAGAGGTTGACCCCTGGGGGTCATAGGTCACACTCACCCTCCACTCTCCCACTCTTGGTAAGGGCCTTCATCAGGCCGATGTATTTACCGGCATCCAGCGCGACAGAGGAGTCCCTGCGACTCCTGGGGACAGATGGAGACAGGTAGAGAGACAGGGACAGATAGAGAGAGGTAGAGAGACAGGGACAGATAGAGAGAGGTAGAGAGACAGGGACAGATAGAGAGAGGTAGAGAGACAGGGACAGATAGAGAGAGGTAGAGAGACAGGGACAGATAGAGAGAGGTAGAGAGACAGGGACAGATAGAGAGAGGTAGAGAGACAGGGACAGATAGAGAGAGGTAGAGAGACAGGGACAGATAGAGAGAGGTAGAGAGACAGGGACAGATAGAGAGAGGTAGAGAAACAGGGACAGATAGAGAGAGGTAGAGAGACAGGGACAGATAGAGTGAGGTAGAGAGACAGGGACAGATAGAGTGAGGTAGAGAGACAGGGACAGATAGAGAGAGGTAGAGAGACAGGGACAGATAGAGAGAGGTAGAGAGACAGGGACAGATAGAGAGAGGTAGAGAGACAGGAACAGATGGAGAGACCGAGACAGGCAGAAGTAGAGACAGTCAATACAATGCTCAAACAAAAAGGCATGACTATAACTTGAACTGTGGATTTTGTGTTGTGTGTGAGAAAGACCAAATAGATCTACATGTATAGTATTTACAATAATGTAGTCATAAAAACCTGAAGCTGAACCATGCATTGATGTCTCCTTTAATACTCCTCATGTCACACTTTAATTTCCAAGATTGCCTACAACAGTGAGTGAGTGAGTGAGTGAGTGAGTGAGTGAGTGAGTGAGTGAGTGAGTGAGTGTGTGTGTGAGTGTGTGTGTGTGTGTGTGTGTGTGAGCATGTATGAGTGTGAATGTTGTGCGTGCGTTGCATGTACGCATGCATGAACAAACACTCACAGCTCTCTCTTTAGGCTGAGGGCCTCCTCCAGGTTGTCGTGGCGACAGCAGAGGTTGATGAGGACGGCGTAAGTGCCGGTGGTCATCTCGTCCTCGTACTGCTGCTTCATCTCGAGAGCCCGCTCCAGGTCCTGATTGATCACGATGGCAACAAACAAACAGAGAGTGAGGTGTTTGATTGGATTAGGTGCATGCAAATGAGCTGATTGGACAGCAGCTAGACACGTTGCAGCTGTACGGTCTGCAGTCTGGAGCGACGACTAGCAGGGCGGCGGCTAGCGTTCATGGGGTGTGGATAAGGTCCTCCGGAATCATCACCATTCCTCCCAAACCAGTAAATGGTCAATTTACTGCATTTATACAGCGCTTTTCTAACCAGTGGCCAGTCAAATTGCTTTACCATATTGCCCAACATTCACACATTCATGCACCGACGGCAGTGTCAGCATATGGGGTCAGAACAGTCTCAATAATAATGAATGCACAGAGAAGGATTCACAAATGGGAAGGAACTCTCTGTAGTCAATCAGATGCCTCCCTCGTTTTCAGCCAATCACATGACTGCAGTTCCAACCTCTGAAGAATAAGTCCAGCCTCCGAGCCTCCCGGTTCCCTCAGTCAAATGTCTATGGGAAATAACCTGGTTTTTTTGAAGGATCGTACATAACAATCTCTAGGTGGCGAAGAAGTAAAAGCTGCGTCACGTTTTGAACTACACACTTTTTCCATCTACTTTCGACTGGGTTTTGGGATTGTCTGTGCCGTCAAAGTAGTAAACGGCACCGACATTCTAAAAACCCAGTCAATGCAGTCATGTGATTGGCTGAAAACGAGGGAGGCATCTGATTGGCTACAGAGTTCCTTGTTTGAAAAAAATACATTTGTGAATCCAGCCACGTCAGGACAGTTCACACACAAATAACAAGTTCACAAATGAAAAGCGTCTTGTAAATTCAAGTTCCAAATACATTTTGATGACAATTGCAAATATTTTTTTAATACATATATTTATGGATTTATATTACGGTACATTTATTTAAAACAAGACACATTTGTGTGTGGATCAGAAATGTGTTTGTGAAACTTATTTTTGTTTATGGATTTATTTTACATTTATACATACGATATCCATTTGTGTGTGCATTGAAATGTATTTGTGAGAAGAGAGTAATTTATATATAAATCACAAAATACATTTGTGAATCCTTCTCTGTGCATTCATTATTAATGAGACTGTTCTGACCCCATAACAGCAAGCTGGTCAGGACTAGTCGGGGTGAGACGACTTGATCGGGGACACCTCAACTCTTGGGGGAGAGCTAGGAGGAGCCGGTGATCAAATTAGCAACATTCCTAGTGTTCCCTTCCCCACAAAACACAGACCAAGTAACTATGTCTTCAACACTTTCCAACAGGATAATAACGAGTGTAGAAAAGATAAGAAAAAATAAAATGTGTCAAACGGAGGAAGTGAAGAAGAACAGAGATAAAGAGAAGACCTTGTTCCACTGTCCTACCTCTTTGGCACAAAGGGCTAGTATGATTTGTTTCACCACAACGCCCACTGGTTTGTTTTCAGCTTTCAGTTCGGCTAACTTCGTCTCCAGCACCTCTAGTTTGGCCCCAGTGGCCTGATCAAGCAAGAGACACACACACACACACACACACACACACACACACACACACACACACACACACACACACACACACACACACACACACACACACACACACACACACACACACACACACACACACACACATTTAAAGTAGTAAAATGTAAGATTGAGCC
Source organism: Gadus macrocephalus (assembly GCF_031168955.1). Classification (NCBI taxonomy): domain Eukaryota; kingdom Metazoa; phylum Chordata; class Actinopteri; order Gadiformes; family Gadidae; genus Gadus; species Gadus macrocephalus. The sequence continues at coordinate 19,815,324 of NC_082396.1, read as the reverse complement.
CCTCCCCTTCAGTAGGCTTTCAGAACTCATAAAACTCTAACACAGCGTTCAGTACTCTAACTGGTTCTGCTCTGTGTGACACCTTCTATCATAGGCTGGGCTGGCTGGGGGAGCGAGGAGGGTCCAATGGAGGGTTGAACAAAGATTCTTATAAACATAAAGAGACGTATGGGCTGGCCAGCATTTTGGATTTGTATAATATATAAGTTATAGGATGTGCTTTTATTGATAACATTATCAAAATCACAATTTAATAGCATTGACTACAGATAGTTTTAAAATGTTATGCGTTGAATCGCATGATGAACGGGAATTAAATTATCGATCAACACGTAATAAAAAAGCCTTAAAGTAATATACATTTCTTGAATTGTGGAATTTATTTAAATGAATATGTAATGGTTAATGCCTCACTATATGTGCCAGTTTATTGACATTAAGTAGATAGAAATGCTTGAAGGAAATTTTGCGATGCATACAGCGGTGTTCTACTCACAGTGTTGGGCGCCGCTGAGGTCATCTCTTTGGGGTTCACCAGTTTAAGAACATCCTGAAATACAAAACATAAGATGAGATAAAAAACAATAAGCCTGAGATGGCTAACAGAGGAAACACTTTGAATTTTACTACAATGAACACGCACTATTTAGTTCACTGTATCAATCTTACTCTTTTCCAAGCCGACCCCTCATTTCCATATATACTTACAGTATATGTACATCAATTGGCCACTTTACTCTTACCTACTTGGAATCTTTAAGAATTAAAATATAGTTTTATCTCTCTAGTTGGGTGAAATAAAATACTCTTTACATAAAATGACAGACATATGCCGCTTTTCCACCGCACATGTAGCTCGACTCGACACGACTCGACACGACACGACTCGACACGGTAGCAGCACGGGTGCTTTTCCACCGCAAATAGTACCTCCTGGACGTGGGCGGGGTCGGCTGCGCGAAAGGGCCGTGACGTATTTGTGTACGGGACGCAAACAACACATACGCAACCCACACATGGACAGAACCCACATAACAACAATGGAGGACATCGATCGCATTACTATTATTAGCTGGCATGTTGAAGAAGTTGGAGAAGTGGAACATGTTGGCTGCGCGCTGCTATGGATGTTACCAGCATGGTTGCCATGTCGCTCTCGTGACTTCGTCACACTCTCTGGCCAATCAGTCGCCGGCCGTCTGCCGACGTCACCTTTTAGCATCGGCTCAGCTCGCTTGGAACCTAGAGCGAGTAGGTACTAGAAAAAGCAGCCACTTCAGGTACCAGATACCATGGTACCGCGGTGGAAACGCAAAAAATGCGAGCTGAGTCGAGTCGTGTCGAGTCGTGTCGAGCTGGTACCATGCAGTGGAAAAGCGGCAATAGAAGCTAAAAAGGACTCTTCCATAAAACCCTTTTTGAGTTGGATAATTCTCCATCATATCAAATGGGCAGGTTGGAGACATGAAGACACTCACCTTAATGAGCTCTGGGACCTGGTACGAGTCCAGGAGGTTCCTCATGCCTCTATAGATGTTGAAGGAGATGGTGATCTTCTGGAGGAATACAGGAGCAGATATCACCAATAATTCAGGAGAATCATGTTTTGATGAGCAGAGTGAGACATGCCTGCACTATTTCTTCAGGAGGAGTCAACCGGCATTCATTAGTAATTAGTAACACACACACACACGCGCACACACCTTAGAATCCAAAACATGCAAAAAAAAGAATTTCCAAAATATTGTGATTCTCATGTGTATACACAAGTAGATCATCTTTTAACAGTAAGTATTTCACGCAGCTTACAGCACTTGTAACCTGTGCCCTCATTGGCCACACCCCCGTAGCCCACATATATGATGCAGCTTGTCTGCATATATCCATGGAAATAAAGACGTAAACATAATGTTCACAACAAAAGTACTGTTGTGTATTGTGTTTGTGTGGGTACCTGTTCACTCAGCTTGTTAAAGTACTCCTGCAGTTTGGTCTCATGTGCACGGACCTCTGCTTCAGTCATGCTGTCCACCAGGTTGTACAATAGAAATGAAGCAGTGTCTAGACATGGAAGGACACAGATACACACATACACACATTTCATTTGTCATTGTGCCAGTCACAGGGGCCATTTGTGCATTAATACATGTTTTTTTCTGTAACCTCTGCAGTGTGCGTTAAAGTGATAGCATTCTGCTGACAGAGGCTTCACTCTGCTGTGTGATAGAATGCATTGCAAGCCACAGTGACAGCACCCCCCCCACACACACACACACACAGACACAGTCTAACAGAATGTGACATGGATAACCGTCTCGATCGCTCCCACCAGCACACACACCAGTGCAGGCGTGGGGCAAGGGGGCGTGATGGGGAGGATGCATGGAGGGGGGGGGGGGGTGGAAGCGCACACTTTGCAAGACACACACACACTGACACGGAGCGACACTTCCTCTCCACACACACACACACACACACACACACAGTGTCATATCAGAGATTCTGTTCCGTTATGACACACTCTTACAACTCAGCGCTGTGTCAGCAGCCAGGGTCTATGTCTACTGACAGAGACTCAGATCGCACTCACACACACCTAATGCAACAGAGACTGCAGATGTGCACGGATGATAAAAGCACTCAAACACGTGCAGGACATTTGCCAGTCAGTTGAGTTGGTTCAGTAGCAAGGAACAAGCTAGGAGCAAAGGCGCACGACAATCACACTGAAGAACACGCACACGTGAGGACAATCATGTCTTCTGCTGAGAAAGCGAATGAGCAGACTCAAATATGACATGGTCAGGTTGAGCGTGATCTGGGATCCAGCAGTCCGACTGTGTTAGAACGTCTTGGGGGGGGGGGGGGGGGGGTCAGCACAGAGACTGGGCCAGAGACCAACCACTCAACCGCCGGAGGTCTTCCTTGTCTTTGTTCCAATTAAAGGGATATTTTACCAAACAAAAACTGGTATTTCTACAGTGGCCAGGCAACACCATGTTGATTTGACCCCTTTTAAGACATTTTTTACTGTTACCGTTTCACTGTTAATATCCAATCACGTGCTCCCAGAGCCCCGCTTCCATCAACATGATCTGTTTTAACAAACATGAAGCGCCTGAAAAGAAACTTCAGCTCAACTGCCTACAGACTTTAGATATGAAATCCAAAGTCTGATTTGTGAGACTAGGCTTCGCTTAATAAATCACATTTTGCTCATCCCAGTGCGGTTTCTTTAACAGAAAAGCACACAGGCTCATCTCAATTCAAACCTTGGTCTATTCATCAATTCCATTATTTCAGTAAAATATACACCTACATACACTCAATATAAATGCATTGATATTCATGTCTGCGGTTTGAAGTGTACACATAATGCACTTGACTTCTTGCATAAAGTCTGCTGGGCTTACCAGCGGGCTTGGAGTTGCCTCTAGTGAAGCGAGCGTCTCTGTAGAGGAGGTCGGTGATCTATAGGAAAAAGTGAAAACAATCAAATATACAACATATCTCAACCACAAGGCCATTTAATGAGGAATTCCATCGGTCCGATTAGTGCTTCATAAAAACACATGACTGAGAACTGCTGAGGCTACTTTAAATTCATACTTTTACAACCACATGAATTACACAACATAATTAATGAGTTGCATTCATTGGCCTGAAATGTGAAGCACAGAAATGAAATCATTATAATAATATTATTATCATAACATAAATAATAGATTACGAAATAAATAATATCTTTTTTCAATAAGAAAAAAACACAATACTACTGAGCACCACTGGGGTCATATGGTTAGACAAAATGTAAACACATCAATGGACAACTATATGTTGCACTTCATGGATGTAGTCGAGGAGCCCATCCTGTTTGGTAGTCTGTATGACTGGTACAGAGGTATCTTTCTACCATGGGACCCGGGAGGGCTTCTTACAATAAGCCTTGATAGACCGAAGAGATGGGAGACTTACCTTTACCATGCTCTCGATATCGCTGAACCTGCGGGGGGCAGTAGAGGACAAGGAAAAGATCAGCTGATATAGAAGACTATCCTCACCTAGCAGACTGGTGATCATCCATTTATTCTTGACACTTCCAGTGTTTTTCTTTCAGGCACATTTCAAGTTTCTCTTTCAGGAGTTTCTAAACTCGCCCGTCTCCTTGTTAAAATGTTGACCTTCTGGTCAATGGCACTTCTACCCAAGCTGATATAAACTGTATTAGGGTGCTAGCAAAAGAATCCCTTCCATTCTTTTTTTTCAAACTTAAACACATCAACTACTAATTGTTTTTCAATCGGGGGGTCAAAGTACAAAAAAAACAACGAGTTTGAAGGTTTGTGTGGTGGACTGACATATTCCTGAAGAACTGAAAAACACAAAACCGACAGCATGCAGCAGTCAGCACACTAAATGATGACAACTGAGACATTTCCAGAGTTGTCAGCTATTTGGACGTCTGCATGAGAGGGGGAGTGAATGGGTGATTGCAGGAAAGAAGAGGGAAGGAATTTAATGATTTAATTATCCATTGACCTTGCCTTTGACAAGGGCAGATCCCATAACACACACACACACACACACACACACACACACTTTATGATACAAGAATCACAGACCTTCTACCCATTTCGCACATGCAAACCAAACATAGTACTGGACCAGTTATTCCCTCTACAATACCCCACTACTGGACCAGTTATACCCTCCATAATACCTCTGTAGAGTACCACTAAAATGCTCTACCCACAGAAAAAATAATTTGCCTGCTTTGTCCTTACAATGGCATATACAATGAGAAAAGTCTGCCATCAGCTCTGTACAATAGAGCAATCTGAAGCAGAGGTAGGGTCCAGCGATGTGAAGGGGCCAGACTGGACATTGCCACTCTTTTTGTGCCGCTTTACAGACATTTTCTGACATTCAGGTCTTCAGTTAACACCTTAACTTAACTCCACATGGAAGATCACTTTATTATGGAACGTGAATATAAAGTCAACAGAGTTGGGTGTCGAGAGTGACTTTTAGTATTTAGTATTTATTTTAGTATTTAGTATTTTTTTGACTATCGTTGCAGGGTCCATCAAGGTCTATAGACCCAAAACAATAATTACTTTTAATTATCATTAATAACATTTACACATAGTAAAAATGTAAGCCTAATGCTTCATGTTCAGTGAAATGTGTAAAGGCTGTTTTTTACGGGGGTCACACTGGTGAGTACGAAAGCCAAAGCTGCCAGGGTTGGTATAATATTTGTTTGTGCCCGTTTTGTTGGTTGTGTAATAAGTCAGAACTATATTGGCCAAGACGCGTCGCACAAACTGCCCCTCCAAAATGCATTGCATATTCGAAAAACGCAAACGCGCAAAAGTCACAACACAACTGTAAACCTCTCAAAACAAATGCAAAAGCCAAAACACAAACCTCATTAATTCAGCTGTAGTCTATTCATGCTAGAGAAGCTAGGCAAAATATACTATAATGTGGAATATTATACATCCAGGGCTGTGGATTAACCTGTGTGAAGAGAAATGTTTCAGGGAAAGGCAGCCACTCGATCACAGTGGTGAGAAGAGGAGAGCAATCATGGCTCAGCTGAACAACTGAACAACTGATATTGAAATGGTTTGAAATTTGAAATTGTAATGCACCGGTCAGAGACAGTTTTCATATGAATGTTGGTCAGTTACAGAGAAGGTTGCAACTGTATAGGCGAAAGGCCCATGCTATGAGATGCATATTTCGGTTAAGTCATGATAACAAGATCTTATCTCGTTATGAGGACTCAAAAAGCAATCAATCAGATTCCATGCCTCCTCCTCAAGTGGCAAACAAAAGCCTTTCAGTGATATTCAGACCCATTTATACAAAGCAGTTATTATGATCTCAAAAATCTATTTGTGGTACTTTTACATATTTGCTACACTGACTACTTCCTCCATGAGAGCTGCTCTGAGCCTCCTTGCATTAAAAACTACTAAACTAACTCACTTGATCTGTCTGTCAAGTCAAAGGGTCACTTTAGAGTGGAGGTCCATATATCAATAAAATATGATATCATGTGGAGGGGGCATGGCTTGGTGCAGGCTGCACACCGGTGGCGAGGCGGCTCAATCAGGGGAACCAACGTAGCTGTGGGAGGGGGCATAATGAGCAGGCTGGCCATAAATACTGCCGTGTTGTTGTGCTTACAGTGGGGTCGGGTCCGGCTAATGAGTCAAACGAGTTCCTCAAGTTAATAACTTGAGTACATACATTGCAACAAACAATGGTAGGCGCCAATTTTTTTTTTAAGGATGAATAGATATTCATCACAAATCTCTGCCTAGCTATTCAAACTTTTGTTGGTTGGGTTTGAATAGATCCATTTGTGACTCCAATGTCCCGGCCGGGCAGCAGAAAAATCGTATGGTACACAGTACAGACCTATCCTCAGATGACTTTTCCCATAGATCGTTTGGAAAATAGGGCTTGTCAATCTGAATGCGTCATGGCATTTTTTGTTGCTGATACGCAGCCATATTGAGAGGACTCAAGACAGTTGTAGTGCTGACTCCTGGAGCTCTATATCTATATAATATAATATAATAATATAGTATTTCTATAATATTATATCTAATATCACGGCCAAAAGCTACTGTATGTGCGCCTCGGATGATATTATGAATCATAAAGACTGCGTCTAACGTCTCTGGCACTTCCACAACAAGTAAAGACTCGTAGTGGGGGATATCTCGGCCATGGTTGAGAAGAATTGGGGGAAAGGAACTTTGGCCTTGACTCTCTGAAGTCCATGACCTGCGGCATGGAGGAGAAAGAGATTGTAGTCCAGGAGCTGAGCTGCCGGACTGCCGCCAAGCTCTCCGCGCCGGAGCTGCCGGACTGCCACCGCCGAAGCCGTTCGGCCGCCGCCAAAGCTTCGGCGGCAGTCCGGCAGCTCCGGCGGTGTACTCCGGGAGCAGAAAAGTCTTGCAGGGGTAGCTCGGCGGCAGTCCGGCAGCCCACCTCCGAGAGTACAATTCTCCTCCGGACTGCCGGTGAAGCTTCGGCGGTAGTCCGGCAGCTCCGGCGGGGGGAGCTCGGCGGCAGTCCGGCAGAGAAAGGGATTGTACTCCCGGAGCTGAGCTGCCGCCGAGTTCCCCCCTCGCTCGCTCGTTTGGTAACTGTACTGTCAGAAATGCATAGCTCACTCAAAATAAATCTCATACAGACTTTTATCAAAGTTTGTATGCCTGTGGGAGCACCAGAGACCCAAAACAACACCCCAAATCCCAGGAAAAGTGTTGTTTTCATAATATACCTTTAAAGCAACCTTAATATAACATACTCTAGTCTTTTGAAAACTGTGGTTGCCACGTCTCACATGAGATAGACCGCAGATTCAAACACAAAACTGTCTCCCCTTAATGACAAATCCTTTCATGATTCATTACTAAACAATGAAAACAAATCAATATTACTAACTTGATAGCTAACGTTCCAATGCTCGCTGCTGTCCTTATACTTTTTTCAAATGTAGGCATTGCGATCTACCCACCCTTTAGGGGATCATACCTCCCTTTTACTTGGGACAGGCCCTGTTTCTGCTGGCCTGGGCGCGTTTAAAAATTACGATTATAAAGATATATTCATGTATTTCGTAGCTTGCTCGTGAATATTCATTTTGCGACTGTTGGTAATTAGTATCGTGTCTATCTGATAGGCTGTGAAGCAAACTCGCTACATGGGGGTTTATCTATCGACTTGTACAATAAACAAGCATGAACGAGTACAAACAATGGGCCATTAAAAGAGTACAGTACCCTTTCAATAAGCTTACTGTTCCACTAGTTTAGCAAAGCTTAAAAGACATCATAGTGAACCAAGGGGCCCAATCTTTGACTTTAGAAGAAATCTTTATGGAAAGGCCTCCATATTAAGCTTGGGAGTGAGCATTTGTGTGTTGTTCAACTGTAAATATTCATAAACACAGCCCTACACATTACAACCTTTAGGCTTAAGGCTGTCTGTGTGTGCATCTGTGTTTCGGACGTTGGAAGGGGTGTTGGGATTAGCACGAGTATGCTTATTGGTGGGAGCAGCAGGCATCTGCTTATTTGCATAACTCTCACGGTGCTTTGGGGCGCACGCCGAGGGACCACAACTCCATTTGCATGAGCCCGTGTCCGGAGTGTGTGTGAGCGTTTTGTGTGACACGAGTTTCTCTCCTTGCAGCTTGCCTCACTCACACACACAAATAAACACCAACGCACAAACAAATGACATGCGTGATAAGCTGCATATGTCATATCCATAACATCTGCTGTTGTGACCTCCATCACGCTCCGAGCCACTGTATAAAAGCCTGTAAGGTATTGTATGGCAAATTCTGAAGGAATATGGAAATGGAAATTATTCACACTGTTCCTCTAATTAACTTACTTTTTGAAGCCCGCGGTGAGGCTGCCGCGGAAGTTACCGATCTCCATGACTGGGAAGGCCTGGTCAGAGACTGGGGTCAACAGACAGGGAAGACATCTAGTAAGACAACACTTTTGACATTGTTATATATAAATACATGACCAATTGATTACATATCTTGTTTGATAATGTGGGAATAAAGCTGACAGCATTGGTGAATTTGCGAGGTGGTGTTGTCTGGACAGAGCACGGTTAAACAGTCCCAGCCCATATATCTGCTGGGTACATGCACTCAATTGGAAGAGCGGTTAATGGAGGCTAAATCAAGTTGTAAGAGACACATAAAAGAGTCACACTCCTCCATCTCTCTACATAGTCATACTCCTCTCCTCCATCTCTCTACAGTCACACTCCTCTCCTCCAGCATGTAGAATGTTGGTGTATTTTATACACAACGCAGAGTCTATACGAACAGTTTAGAAATAAGCTGAAATCTAACAAGCACTACAGTAACACTCCTCCATCCCTCTACATAGTCACACTCCTCTCCTCCATCTCTCTACATAGTCACACTCCTCTCCTCCATCTCTCTACATAGTCACACTCCTCTCCTCCATCTCTCTACATAGTCACACTCCTCTCCTCCATCTCTCTACATAGTCACACTCCTCTCCTCCATCTCTCTACATAGTCACACTCCTCTCCTCCATCTCTCTACACAGTTACACTCATGTCCTCCACTCATGAAGGCCTGCTGATGGCACAGGGAGGTGAGTGGGTGTCTGTGTGGACTCTAGACCAATCCATGCGGACATGCAACGGTGTGTGTTTGTGGAGCACTTACTCATGGTGTAGAATTTGGCTAGATTGCTACTAGCTGCTGAGCGAACCTCCGCAGACAGGAAGTATTCAGACTCCAGCGTTAATCCTTCATCCTGAGGTATGAGACAAAACACGTAAAAAACACGTCACACACACACACACACACACACACACACACACACACACACACACACACACACACACACACACACACACACACACACACACACACACACACACACACACACACACACACACACACACACACACACACACACCTTGAAGGCCTTGCGGGCTTCCTCAATGCTCTCGAAGGCAGGGATGATGTAGTTGGTGAAGGTTTCAGGAGCAGGGGACACTTCCAGCTCCATCATGCCCCTCACCACCTCCAGCACTCCTGCAACACACAAACACGGTTTGAAATGCTACTTGTTAGGGGTAGGATCAAAATATAGATACGCAGATATCGTTGCCCTACTTCGAATCGATACACTACAGCCAAATAGATGTTCTATTTTTGTAATCATTAAAAAAATATATATAATCATTTATTTTGCATTTTCATGCTCTATCCCTTAAGAGTTAAGACAGGAAATATCGCCCCTAATATCGATATTATAATTGACGAAATAAGGCGCTCTAAACTGATTTCCCTGCTCCTCGAGGTGGCACTCGACACTTGAATAAGGGAAACTAACTGAAAAATTCAGTTGGACCATGAATAAAGACCAAAAATCCAGCACTTTACCTTTTCACAGTCATTTTGTATTCATCATTAGACATATCGTTATGTAACGCTATAGGATTGTCCAACAATATATACACAAATATTATATGTATATATATTATCGTATCGCAAACCATGTATTGCTTATCATATCGTGAGGTACCCTGTGATTCCCACCCCTACTACTTGAACAACGTTTGTATTAGGTTGCTTTGTTTTAAGTCGTTTTAGTAAGACAGCAACTTGGAAACAAGCCCAATGCTATTAAGTATAAATGCATGGAAACAAAGTGCTAGAAAAGAAGTGACTCTTTAAGTAGTTAACTCCCGGAGGTGATCCCAACGGTAGACCTGTGTTGCCGTTATATATTAGTTGGCTAAAAGTGAGGGGGAGGTTGAAAGTAACTCAAGTAAATCATGCACTCATTGAACACAGTCACACACACATCAGCCTACAGCAGCGGAGGAGCTGTTTAAATACAGGCCCAAGAAAAAAGCTGCCACACATTTTCTATAACCCATTGAGTTGAAGAGAGACAGACACAACACATCAAGAGAACACTAATTGATGCTCCCTAGTTTGCCTTTGGCTGGACTGGTGGACAAACACACACTTAGCTTTACCCCGTCCCCTCGTTCCCCAGCACGGACCCCAAGGTCTTGCCCCGAGGGATGAGGCCAAAACAGCAACATGCATATGGAACAGCCACTCACACACTCTCAATATGCCCGGGAGAGAGAGAGTGGCAGTACGTTAGCATACTGAACAGCCACACTTTGCATATGCCTGAGAGTGTGCCTCGCAGAAGACATGGGCCTAAATGAGCCATGCATCACAATTCCATGCAAGTTGCTATGAGAGTTTGATGACAGAAACATCAATGTGTCCCTCTACATTATGCTGCACACATATACGCACAGGAATTGACAACAGGCCGCACGGTTGTAAACAATGTTTCCATGCAGACCTCAGCAAACTACCGTAAGTGCTGGGCAGATTCCATGGACCGTGTGTGTGTGACACACACACACACACACACACACACACACACACACACACACCCCCCCCCCCCCCCCTCGGGAAGCCGGTGTACACCTGACAGACTCTGTACATGAATAAAAGACGAAGCCTGTGCTTTTATACGCCATTAGAACCTGCATTACCCAGGTAGAGCTACCTGGGACCACTCCGCTCACCATCCAGCCACCCCAACATCCTCCTTCATTCATCCCCTCTCCAGGGCCCACACTCTACACTTTCACAAAGAAAAAAAGGAAACAACCACTGGTGATCTGGCCCTTCTCAATGGAGGAGCCTCCGTTCCCTGGTCCATTCTTGCCCTTCTCATCTGCTCTTTTTTGTCTATGAAAAGGGTTTGTGTTGTCTTCCTGCTGAATAATCCATGATCCATTTCACATTGAGCCAGACAGATAGGAAACAAGTGGATTGTGGACGAGGTATAAATGTACACTGGACTGCTCCTCCCTGTTTGTGCTTTCACCCCGTTTCTCAATAACAAGCACTTTCCAACAGGACATTTTTTTAGGAAGACGTATTTTTAAGACCCTCTTTCGGTGAAGGCCAAGTGAACGTAGGTGACATGGACTTCACCCTTTATCTTCGGGATGCAGCCCCATGAACACATCAACATTATTCTTAAGGAGTAAATGTTTCAGCTTTGTTTCTGAATTCTGAATAAGCTGAACACTATTGGAATTAAAAAAAAAAAAGATTGGGCCGCAAGCTCTAGCTAGTTTTGGGGGAAGGTTAACCCCATGGTGACGACCCACAGCAACTTTGTGATACTTTTTTATTAGCCATCTGTCGATGTGTACAAGTTGTATAACGAGTTGTATAATGTGTACAAGTTGTATAACGCTCCAAACGCAACCTGCATTTGGAGCAGAGTGGAAGGTTCACATACCAGTTGGCAGAGACTGGCAAAATATATCATTTACTCAAGTTTTCTCCAAATGTCTTATTTCACTGACGGTGATGAAGTGGCATAAATCAGTGTTAATGAATAAGTTAATGAACATAAGAGTAAAATGATGGGTTCCCCTCCCCATTAACACTTAAACTCTGCCAAGCAATGCAAAGCTATTGAGACAGACTAATACGAAGACAGACTATTCAGACTAAGGCCAAGTCAGACAGGTCCCTATTTATTTATTCATTCTCTATTAACAACATTTATAATAAAACTATATGATATCCTTTTATAACATTTAAAAAAGATCTGGTGTTGAACAGAACGGAGAGCCCAAGAGAGCCAGCAGAACTCTGGAGAGAACATCTACCACACATCCGGGAGTTAACACAGGTCACAAGATATCACCATCAGACTCATGTCTCCGGGTGAGCCGTCACGCAGGGAGGAGAGGAGGAGGAGAGTGAACTGGTCCCGTCGTCTTCTCCTTCCCTCTCGGCCATAAGTACCTGTCACATCTCCTCCTTTTGCTCAGTCTGTCGCCCTTCATTTCCCTCACAGTCTTTCAATCTATCAAAAAATATAAAATAAAACTACACTTGGCGGACTTGGAACAATTCTCAAAAGGGGCCACCCACACACACACACACACACACACACACACACACACACACACACACACACACACACACACACACACACACACACACACACACACACACACACACACACACACACACACACACACACACACGACTTGATTTTGCCCAAATATTTCATGTATTCCCGTAACCCATTCCTTCAAATCAGCCTGAACCACATCAGACAAACCCATCCGGTCAGACCTGTGCACACGGCACAGAGGCACACGGCAGATTGAGTCCCAACCTAAAGCATCGACAGGTGATGGGTAAGAGAAAAGTTTGAAGGGTTGTGGAGGAGTGCACCTGACAGAGCACACACAGAAAGAGAAACACAGCCGACACTACAGCTCTCACTAACCAGGAACACACCCTCACAAGACACTCTTCCTTCACTGCTGCCTCTATCTCAGTCTCTCTCCTGCACGGCCACGTCAAACATGATAGAGAGCCTTGTGTCGCTGACAGTGACAAGTGGTGCCTCGCTGGCGGCGGGGGGGGAGCGTGGCCGAGCATATGCTCCTGCTAAAGCAAAGCCACACCTCATCAAAATACAAAGCCCCCTCCCCCCAGGTCATTCCTCAGCTCTTGCTGCTACCCGCTAGTGACACCTGTAGACAAAAAAAATGACACGGCGCTTAATATTGCATAGGCGGTGCACAGCGGTGCGCGTAATCCAAAGTGAACTCCCTCAGAGCACCGGCATTTACATGAAGTGAAGTCACTCCGAATCAATCACATCACCTGCACACCCAACCACGCCCCCGCTAGTCTGTTCCCCACCATACACACAAACATGCTGGAGAATGAGAGAGTACATCATTGATGAGGGCGAAGACCAACATCTTCACGGAGGCAGTGAGAGTTGGCTCCCTGCTTCTCCGCCATCTGCTAAGCACAGTGACATCTAAATGAAGTTCACTCTGTGTTTAAACGTTTTATTTTAGTTGGGTGTGCAAGGTATGCTGAGATTTAGCCTGTGTGTGTGCCTGTGTGTGTGCCTGTGTGTGTGTGTGTGTGTGTGTGTGTGTGTGTGTGTGTGTGTGTGTGTGTGTGTGTGTGTGTGTGTGTGTGTGTGTGTGTGTGTGTGTGTGTGTGCCCCCCCCGCCGGCCCAATGCCGTCAATTAGGTGACAGGCGGAAAAAGAAAACCATAACTTATTCATCTGAAAGAGCCCAAAGAGAGAGCATTGATGATGGAGCACTTGGGATTGCTGGGCTTATACTAGAGAGTGTGTATCAGTGCTAAATTGGGCAAATATGTCCCGAGTTCTGACAAAGGGGTCTTTATCCGTCACCGATCTTATTAATATACATATTTTAGGGATGATCTCGTCTTAATGAAACTGAAAGAATGTTACATTAACATAATTAAAAAAATAAATAAAAAAAAGAGCCACGGCTCCTATGGCGCATTTCCACCAGTGGGTGCGGATTGGTTCAGTGTGCAAAGGAGCGGCACGGGTCTCGTTTCCACCGCCAAAAGAGGGCGTGATGCGGACTGAGCCGTACTCGTTTCGCAGTACTCCTCCGTCGGGGTACTGAGACGCCTGAAAGGGTGCCGGCAAGTTCGAGCTTCACACGCCGTCCGTTGATCGGTCGACAGAAACGTCTTGTTGCTCTTTGTTCATTGTGCGTGTTATTCTTTTTCCTTGGATTTATTAGCAGGCTACACTGTATCGGGCTGCTATAAGGTCACGAAGCTTACGTAGCTGCAGTGGCTATCGGTTCCGAATTAAACTCCGCCCTACCATAAGGGTACTGATGCGGTGGAAACACGAGCCGTAACTGAGCTGGGCTATTCTGCACCCTATGCCGCGTTTCCACTGCAGGGTGCGGAACGGATCGGATCGCAAAGGGGCGGTAGGGAGGGGGCAGTATAGCCCAGCTCAGTTCCGAGGTCGCGTTTCCACTGCCGACAGTACCCTTGGTGGTAGGCCGGATGTCAATCGCGGCAGCTACGTAAACATCGTAAACAACGTCTTCCTCCGCAAGAATGCAGACGAACGTCTCCACCTCCTTGTTCGCCCAAGCAAGCTTTTTACGCGACATGTTAATTGTAAAGAATAATACCTCGAGGCTACTGTTTGTTTGTTTTTATCCCCGCGTCACCCGGAAGTGACGATTCTGTCGACCAATCAACGGAGGGGGGGTGTAGCTAGAATTCCAGGGTACCCTTTCAGGCGTCTGGTCTCGTTTTGGGTACCGCAACGGAGGAGTCCCTAGAATGGGGTCGGAACGGGTACGGCAAAGTCCGGGTCACGCCCACTTTTGGCGGTGGAAACGCGATCCGACCCGCACCTTTGCGATCCGATCCGTTCCGCACCCTGCAGTGGAAATGCGCCACTAGCTACTGGTCTGAGTCGTGCTGGGTCCGAAGCTTATCCGCCGGTGGAGAAGTACCATTAGCGTCTGCACCCCTTCACATTATTATATTATTATATTAGAGTGTTAGCTTGTGTTTTATTTTCAAGCAGTATCGCTGCAAATCTTTGAACTAAACCGGGCTGAGGACATTTTGATGGCAATTGATTGATCGCTTCTCACAAGCAAAATACATTAATAAATACATGATAAAAGGCTTCAAGGCTTGTGTGCGTTTCTCTTCATGATTGTGTGTACCTGCTGTGTTCTTGTCCTTAACATGTTGGGTGAGGAGCGGGTAGAAGAAGTGAGGCCTAACAGGTAGACCCTGCTCCTTCAGAACCTTCATCAGGGACACACACATATCTGAAAAGAAGAAAATCATCAGTTATATTGTTGTAGCAAGGACTCTGTAAGTATAAAGTTAAAGCAGAGCGAAGAGGTCAAAAATGTGTGTTGTGTTAAAATGGCAAAATAGTAGAGGACAAAAAAGATGAGAAACCAGTTAGAGCTAGCTGGATTTTGAAAGTATTTAGCAGGCAAAATCCCTTCCCTCCACATCAATTCCTCCTAGCTCTAGGTCTGCTTAGACTTGTGAAAGACTCCGGTCATGGGCAATAGTATGGTAGTTAGATAGACCGACAGGTAAGTCGGAAAGTTTCAGTCGCCCATCAGAATTATTGGATGGGTATAGTATAGGCCTGCAACAGCCAATGATAACAGAAATTATTCTTTTTTTGTTACAGTATTGGATGTTTTCATTTAGATCGGTCTAGTAAGTACAATGTTGTAATGTAACAACATTGTAATATTAGAAAAAGATTTAAACTAAAACTAAATTGTGAACCCTAGCTTTAAATCAGGGTCCTGATCATGCAGTTGATTGCACATGGTTTATAATGTTTAAGGAATAAACTGATAGGAAACCATGGATAGTTATTGGAAAATTACGCATGATGGGGGTTGCTTACCACTGCCAAGGTAAATTATAGCAATAGTAATAATGTTTACATGTCACTTTATTTGATGAAGTAAGCGGGCGGTATACATAGAAGTCCATACTCAATGTAGTTGGGGTTTAGTAACTGAACAAAATATGTCCATGGTAAAATTCAGTGCATTTTTCAGTGTGTCTATATTAAGAACAAATATATTTACAGAGAAACGGATACAAATACCAAAGGTTGACTTATTTTTTAATTGCCCCACAATAAAAGATTTAGATACACATTTATTATATTGGGTTAGGGGTGTGCATCTCTCCTTTATAGGACGATCCAATACTTATCTAGATACATGTGCTACGCGATCCGATTCAGGGACGATCACTTTTAATATGGAACGATTCGATGCAATGTTCTAACGATTCGGTTCGATTTGATGAGATATTGCTGAAAATGACACAGACGCGTTTCCCGGTCTCAATGGTAACTACGCATAGATGCGTGTTCCGGTCTTAAAGGTAAATACACACGTATGCGTGATCCGGTCTGAATGGGTTAATCAATCTGATAGCAGTGTTTCCCCTATATGCACCTACCAGTGGCAGCACGCCGCTGGTAGGTGCATGAAATATGACCGCCGCTGCTGAATTTCTTTTTTTCAACAAGAGGAGACGAGAGCTTCAGCTTATCTCTTTAAATTACGAATGTTATATTATTTTGCGCTACGCAAAATAATATAACATTACGTGCGCTACAGACGCTGGATATGCGCTTTATATCCAGGTCAATTCACACACTTGTGAGCAAAGCATATAAACGGAGAGGAGAGGAGAGCCCCTTCTTATCTCTTTAAAAAACTAATGTTATATTATGTTGCGCTACGGACGCTTCATATCCAGGTCAATTCACACACCTGAGTAAAGCATATAAACGGAGGGGAACTTCCGTAAAGTTGGAAATTAATTGGCAGATTCTGAGTTTACGGTTCAATAGATCAGTGAAACATTGTTGCGACACAATTGAGTGTGGTAACCTAGAGAACCAGCTACAGCATTGTTTTCATCCAAACGAGCCGTCTTTAGCGAAAGGTGAATTGCATTGGCTTCTATGAGCTGTCACCTTTCAGCCGCGAGCTTAGGGACCTTCTGCAAAGTGCAAAACTGAAAACGACCACAATGGTAAAATTTCAATAGCGTCGCCATTATTGACGAGCCCCAAAACTTGTTTCATAGAGGTATGGCCTCTTTATGGTCCCACAACAACCTTTAGTTTTGAAAAAATATTTCTCTTCTTATTCTTGAGGATTGTTTATTTAGCAAGAATTTCAATAGCGTCGCCATTATTGACTCTAGAGCCCCAAAACTCGTTCCATAGAGGCATAGCCTCTTTATTGTCCTACTACAACCTTTAGTTTTGAAAAATATATCTCTACTTATTTTTAAAGAATTTCTTTTTAGCAAAAATGTCAATATACATTTTTTTTAGCAACAATTTCAGAAGCGTCGCCATTATTGACTCTAGAGCCCCAAAAACTTGTTCAATAGAGGAATGGCCTCTTTATGGTCCTACTACAACCTTTGTGATTGGGAGAGGGGAGGGAGTGGGAAGATGCATTGGTTTGAGGCACAGACCTTTTTGATTGTTGTAGTATTTGTGTTATGTGATTTTACTGTATAGGGTGGTTGTTGATATCATATAATTTTTGTTAAATAAATGTACATAATTGTTTTAAAGATTATACTTGTAATATGTTCAATCTCTCCATATTTCCCCTGCTCATTACTCTGCACAAATGTACTGTATGTACACCCTTCTGTTGCCGGCAGACACAGAAACCTCCCGGCAGGGTGCGCTTTGCGAGCACACAAAAAAATTTGCAAGCAGAAAAAAAAACATTCCACCTCCGCTGCTGCAACTCCATCCTAGGGGAAACACTGGATAGATACACTTAATATTTCTTTAACAAATATTTCTTTATGGAATGGGAAAAAATGGAAGACACATTTATAAATTTAGAACTACATGTCTATTTATTTGTTTATTTATAGACTTGATCGCTGTGCCGCACAATTTAAAAAATAGCGAAGCTTTTGTCAATATTCCCCTCCTTCTAATAAGACCCAAAGAATTCGCTGGTGCACTGAAAATCGTTTCACAGTTTTCAGACATATGGTTATTCGCGCACTCACAACTCCGGTTGTTTCCTGCTCGCGAGACGCAGGGCGCACGCACATGCGGATCCGTCCGCTTCCGTAAATTTCATTTTCCGGATCCGTATGGAAACGGAATGAAATGAGTTGTCTTGATATCAGGTTGAAGCTTCACTCAATCGTTACGCAACGTTTAAATCGGTGCATCGACAGATTCTTGGTCATTTTAAATCGATTCAGGGGCCCACGTATCGATGTAGTCGCATCTGTGTTAATCTACCCGGATACTGATTCGTATCGGTGAATCGTTACACCCCTAGTAGATGACGTGGTATAATCTCAACACAAATTATAACTTTCTTATTCTAGATATATTAAATTCAACAACCTTTGTGTGCGTGCATGCATGCGTGCGTACCTGTCTTCCTGGTTTCGAGGGCGCAGGCCAGGGTGAAGTGTAGTGGTGTGGTGTGAAGGTTGGACTCTTGCAGTTCCTTGCAGTAGCGGGCCAACTTCTCCACGGGCTGCGTACACAAAATGTACAAAAGTAAGCTGCTGGGAGTGTTATTGTGCAGTGCACCTTGTACATGACTCATTATGTTTGTTAGAAATGCCATAGCCCGTCAGGTATTCTACAGTGAATGAAATGCTCCGTTCTGCCTGAGACATTCAATGTTAGAACTTTCCTGCCTCATTTCTAGTCAACAGCAGTGGGTGGATTCCCCATGCTAATGGGTTCAGCTATAACATCTTGATCAGGGACTGAGGTGTTCTTTGGGTTGGGAATTTTTTTAACCGACGTCTCTCTCCAACTAACGGAAGGCGACATTGATATTTATTTTTGGAGGCGTTCCAAATGTGTGTCCATGGAGATGTACATCTACAGGTCTAGGACACATGTGGGCGTGCGGGCGTACCATGTCCATGTGGACGCAGTGTCTGAGGAAGAAGCTCCCCAGGGTGGGGCCATCCGTGCTCGGGACCTCCCCATGCTGCGCGGGGAAGCTCTGGAGGATCCCGAAGGCCGTGTCCTCCATGCGCTGAGTGATCAGGCTCAGACACAGGTTCATAGCATCTGCACAGAGAACAACATGCTCAGTGTTTAGTATGCCCAGAGTTCGGCTGGGACCGTTACGGTCTTCGTCGTTTACTGTGGTTTTATTTCCATTTCATCCATCCTGGTAAAATGGTAAATGGACTGCATTTATACAGCGCTTTTCTAACCAGTGGTAACGCAAAGGGCATTACAGTACTGCATAACATTCACCCATTCATACCCACTTTCACACACTGACGGCAACCATGTGTCAACCATGCAAGGCGACAGCCAGCTCGTCGGGAGCAGTCAGGATGAGGTGTCTTGCTCAGGTACACCTCGAGACACAGCTAGGAGGAGCCAGGGATCAAACTAGCAACCTTTCGATCCATGCTGCCCCATCATGAAACAGAGCAAACACTTGAAGAGTAACACCCTTGTGTGAAACTCCACATCTGTACTTTGGCTGTACGTGTGCGTGAATAATAAGTACACAATAGAACTACAGGTGGAAAATAGCAATTTGCTCTAAGCAAGATTAATGTTTTTTGTACATTGTCCCTGTTTAAATAAAGTTATATGCATGAAGGTACCTGGCACGAAGCCCCTGTCGTGCCTCATGAGCTCAGTCATCTCAGGGACGTGCTGCTGGTATCCGGCTCTGGCCAGCGAGAAGATGACCTGCATCATGTCTCTGTGCATCAGGCTGCAGTCAGCACTCTCAGCCACCTCAATGGTCTGGAGGGAGATGAGAGGGGTGGTGAAGAGAGGGACAGCAAGGGAGGGCAACGGACGAGTGAATGGTTGGAATAGGTAGAAAATTATGTTGGAACGTTAATTAGTGAGTTCCCAATATCATATTGATTCACGGCGCATGTTGTATCGATGTTAATAGATGATTTGTGGCAACATAATATTAGTTTATGGTTGGCTAGTTATCATGCCATGGTATTTATCTCCGTCACCACCATTACATAATTGAGTGATTGTGAGTAAGCCTGAGTCAATACCACAGAAGGTTGTAATGGTTCCCGGCCATAGAAAAAATATATCTGAAAACAATATTTTCAGATATATATACTTTCTGCCTTTTCAGCATCTCAGCGCTTATCCGTTTGCCATCTGGTCCGTAATGTCACCGGCCTCTCCTTTTATTACTATAGTAGGGTGTGGTTTCTCGCCGTTTTCGTTGAACCATTTGACATCTTCCACCACGTTGAATAGAATAAGATGGGCCAGATGCTAATGAGTGGAATGGGACTCTTGTTCTTCACACTGTTCAACTCTCTTCTCTATCAGACACAGGAAAAGCTTGGCCCAAACAATCTGAAATCAGTCCTACATTTATTTATTTTTACTAAAGTTGGCCTATTATTAAAAAACGAATACTTCCCTTAGTAATTCACCTTTTACGTGGTTTAAACACTGCATGATAATTAATTGGCTTATCAGGGTTTCCCACAGCTGTCTTTAGTCAAGGTGCAGCGTCTGTGGTTAAACCCACCACCTCTACAAACAAATTCACTCTTCACAATATGACGGCAATGTGCGCTTTCGATCATTTCGGCATCTGCATTAAATTTGATTTAAAATATAGGATACTATAGGCCTTCTGTACCATCTATCATATAGACTTATATAATCTACCGTTATGAATATAGTACATATATATATATAGCTTTAGGTATAGCCGTTTTTAGAAATTTCCGTGAAGACAAGTTACGTATTATACCGTAACTGTTAGTTTAACGTTGGTTAATGCTATTTTTCACTGTAACTGGCCTCAAGTTTTAGAGAATTATCAAGGACTGGCTGGAGTAAAAGGGTTATTTACTTTGTAAGTAGGGATGTGAATCTTTAGATATCTCACGATTAGATTTAAACTAGATTCTCGATTCAGTACATAGGGCTAATTTCCAGAACCGATCCGGTCCGTTGTGCACCCAGAAAGGCGGTGTGGCAAACTATGGCATGAACGCACAGGAAAGTGCATAAATTTGAATTTTTTTTTTTATTATAACGACGGATTGCAATATTGTTAACACTCAAAGGCAAAACCGAGACTTGCAATCACAGAATCATAAAGGATAAGAATCCTTAGTCTTACGTTAATCGATTTATTTTCCCCACCCCTATTTGCAAGTGGTCCGTAAACCATCATTCTTGCAAAACATAGCACATGATCGGAGCGGCCATGGGCCAAGTCGGTATTGTATCACCTAATTCTTGTCCATACAGCATAGGTTATGTGTTCACTGTTTTTGTTAGGGGTTTGCACCTCAGATTATGAAGGAAACATGACGAGTCAATCCCCACCTGCTTGATGCTGGTAATGTCTCCTTTTTCTGCATAGGCGGTGAGAAGTGCTACGTAGGTGTCAGGCCCCGGTTCGATCCCTGCTCCTCGCATCACAAGGAGGATGTTTTTGGCGCTTTCAATGTCACTGCGTTGTTGCACACAAGGAATACAAGCTTTAGGTGTTTCAAAGTTCCAAGACATAGAAAAGTAGATTAAAGATCCCATGGCATGCTACTTTATGAATGATTTTATATAGCTGTTAGTGGGCCCCTAATACAGTACTTGAAGATGTTCAAGAAATTCAGCTTGGTGTAGAATTACAGCCACTACGAGCCAGTCCCACAATGAGCTTTCCACAAACGTGCCGAGAGGCGGGTCAAGGTGGAGGCTGGGGGTGTGGGCCAGAGCAGCTTACGGCCACGCTGCCATGCGCTAGAGTTTACAGTGGATGTATCGCAATGGCAAGGTGCACACAGCTTTTGGCCGTGTTCTGTAAATACTCTGGAACACTCCGGGTGCTCCGGCGGGAGACCTGGAGCTCTACATCTAAATCAGGGTTTATACAGACATTTTTAAGTTGAATACCTTCACGACTTTTTTTTGTGTGTGTGTGAGTGAGAGTGAGAGTGTAAGATGTCCCAATGGGACTTGGTCCATCGTTTTTAATCAATATGTCAAAAAGTAGACTTATGCCGCTTTTCCACCGCACATGTAGCTCGACTCGACTCGACACGACACGACTCGACACGACTCGACACGGTAGCAGCGCGGGTCCTTTTCCACCGCAAATAGTACCTCCGGGACGTGGGCGGGGTCGGCTGCGCGAAAGGGCCGTGACGTATTTTTGTACGCGACGCAAACAACACCTACGTAACCCACACATGGACAGAACCCACATAACAACAATGGAGAACATCGATGCGATGGTATTCGTGTTCGTATTATTAGCTGGCATGTTGAAGAAGTGGAATATGTTGGCTGCGGCGCTGCTATGGCTGTTACCAGCATGGTTGCCATGTCGCTCTTGTGACTTCGTCACACTCTGGCCAATCAGTGGCCGGCCGTCTGCCGACGTCACCTTTTAGCATCGGCTCAGCCGCTTGGAACCTAGAGCGAGGCGGTACTAGAAAAAGCAGCCACTTCAGGTACCAGATACCATGTTTTCGCGGTGGAAACGCAAAAAAGGCGAGCTGAGTCGAGTCGAGTCGTGTCGAGCTGGTACCATGCAGTGGAAAAGCGGCAATAGAGTGCCAGAGAGAGAGTTTTTGTGTCCAGTGTTGAAGTTAAGTTATAATTACCTTGTTCAATATTGTTATTACAGTGTAAAGATTTTACATGAAAAAGTACCGCGTAGTAACGCGTTACACACAACACTAGCCGCGTTTACATGGACACTTCTGATCCGATTACATTTCTAATCGGAATAGATCTATCATGCAATCCGAATGTACTGTATCAAGGTCTCTCGCGCACAACCGTTATGTTGGTCTGGACTTATATGATATATGTAAGGGATAATGTTGTAATACAGAACGCCGGTCATTATCGGGTAAATAAGCCCCGACAGGGCGAACCGGACCGCGATCCGAAGCGGAGGCGTCTTGCTTCGCCCTGAAGGGTATTATTTTCGATAATGACCGGCGACGTTCTATACATTATTATTTATAAACAGCAGAGAAATAGTCTGTCAAAGACGTCGCTTAGAAACCGGACACGCTGGGCTTGATAAGTTACGTACGGGCTACAAACGGAGTGATAAGAAAGACGTGAATCAGGCAAAAAATCCACTTTCCTTGACAGCGGTCAAGTTGGGTATGCATAAAAGTAGCGACTGCCCAATTGCAAAATACTGCAGCTGCTGATGCCATCTCTCCAAGTTAAAAAGTAGCTGCACCCACCCCAAACCAATCGGAATAAGTGTATACATGTCAATTATAGCGAATATATGTTGACTACCCCACCTCTTCTATTCCGCATGGAATTATAATCCGATCAAAGAATTGTATTCCGATTGAGCCGTAAATATGATTATTGCATTCCGATTGAGCTGTTCTTCCACTTCTAATCGGATCAGAAGTGTCCATGTAAACGTGGCTGTCTACCGGCCACACGCTAACGTCAAAATCCAAACGGTAGCACAAATTCACACCAGTGTACTTTCTATAGAGGGATTATCAGTCTACGTCACTCCCCACTCTACAAGCATGTCATATGCAGAAAGAGACGAGAGTGACAAGAGTCGCAATCTTGTCTTGTTGTGCGGTTGGTTCTTTTTGCGATCATTCATGTTGATAAACAAATAATCCCCCTATACGTTTATACCGTACAAGTCTTTAAATATCGAATCCTCCAGCTAGAGGTCCGAAAATTTGCATTTCCCCATTATTGTCTTTCAAATTACTTTGAACTAACAGCAGCGAACTCGCGAAGTGGTTTGGCAGCAAGCCAGCCGGGTATATCCAATTTGTTTCAGCGCACGCACCACGTGGCATCATTGATATCACTCAGGTCCTACTCGCAACATAAAAAATAATTCCACGAAAGTTTCAATAATTTTAGAAGATAGGCCTGCACGTAAATTACACAAATGGAAAAACTCATAGGCCTTGTTGGAAATGTAATACCTCGTCAGATGACGTTTATTACTTTTTAATGGCCTTAAATTGGGCTAATTTCATTTACTACCTTTTAATACCTTTAACAACCCTGTGGAAACCCTGCAAATAATATCATAGATATCTAAATCATATAATATTGTTGACCGCGATTGTCTCCCGCCGGAGCCCCACTGCCTCGGCACCACCGCCTCGGCACAGTGGGCAGCGGGCAGCTGGTAGCGGGGTTCCTGCGGGAGACAATCGCGGGAAACAATCCCTTTCTCCTACATGTCGGGGTTCAAGTATTTCAGGGAGTCAAAGCCAAAGTTCCTTTCCCCCCAATTCCTTCTGAACCATGGCTGAGATAACCCCCACTACGAGTCCCATTTGTGTGTGTTTGCACGCACACACATATGTGGCGCTCGCACGATCGTAGCCCATTGTATTATTGGCGGGCCAAATTATCTGGGCGGGCAAGGCAGAGAAAGGGGAGGTAACTTGGCACCTTATGACGACAAATGGGGCCAAATTTGAAATCGGAGCGTCTGAGCTTTCATTTTTCAAAGGCGGAGCAGGATACCTAGTGCTCGTTTTACACCTAACGCCATTTCTAGCTACTGGGGGACTATAGGCAGGCTGGGGAAATTCATATTAATATTAGAAAACCTCATAAAGTGCCATTTTCATGCCATGGGACCTTTCAGAAAATGTGCAATGACAAACACTCACCCTGAGCGGGCGTGGCCTGTTACCAGCGAGTTGAACACAGCTTCTGTGATTGCTAGATCTTTGCTCTTCATGAAACCCAAAATTGTGCTAAAAAGAACAATATAGGACAGTTAAAAGACCACATATAAACATATTTTTCCGTTACTTATGATGAAAATATTTACACTGGTCTACGGCTCATATTGTCGTCCAAATGCAAGACTTTAAAAAGGTTAACAAACATACACATCACTACATATTCTTTTCAAAATGTAATTGTGGGAATGGATGGACGTTTTGGACGTCCATCCTTGGTTCTATGTTCTCACCTGGCGCCCTCGATGTCTCCCTCGTGGCAGTAGGCTGCGATCAGTCTCTGGTAGGTTACCTGGATGACAACAGAATTAGTTATGTCCAAACACAACTTGAGCTTAACCACCCTGAATACTTTTTTTTTTCAATAGAGATCAATAGCCCGATGAAAAGTCTTAAATAAGAGCATTACATGTATGCAACTCTCTGCAATACATACTCTGTTGGGCAGGACATTGGCTGCCTCCATCTTGGCCAGGAAGTCAGTAGGCGAGAACTTGAACTCGTTCTGCAAGTAAACCTTGAGCAGGGCATTGTAGTGGCTGGCGTCATACATGGCCCCTAAGAAGAAATAGGCAGCCGTCATTAGTCTTTAGAGTAATAGATGAAAAATACATAATACTGTCTGTATATAGAAAAAGATATACAAGTATTGGATACAACGTGCATTCACTTTGATTAGCCAAACAAATACAACTGTTTCATAAAATGTTGTATTAAAACATGGCCACAACTGGCCATGGCCTCATCTCCTGAGTGTGATGAAATTGTGTACGATGGGCATCGTAGTTTTTGTTGTGTATGCAGAGAGATACAGGCAGCAGAGTGAGGCCATGGGATGTGATGCACTATGTGAACCCGTATTTGGTCATTCATCAATGCTCGTAAGACATTGCACAAGGCATGTTAATGAATGTCAGGATGTTTTCATTTCATTTAGTCCTATGTGGCAGATTCACCTGTCACAGAACATCTTCCTAAATGTACTGATGAATTAGGTCATCATGGCCGCAGTAAATAGTATGACCTATTACCTAGCTCCTGCAGCTTCTCCCAGATGCGATGTGCGAGCTCAGTGCGCTCTGCCATTGGGATCTCTGGTAGCAGGGAGCCACAGCTACGCAGCAGGAGCAAGGCCTGGTTCCCACTGGGGTGGCCTGCACACAGATGAATGATAGGCACAAGCATAGAATAAGAAAACTAAAAAACCGAAGACTGAGATTGATGGAAGGGGAGCTTTGAATGTTGAGCACACAGTTACAATAAATCAATGCATTAAATGAATGGTTTCATGTCTACAAAGCAACTAGTAGAGTACTAGTGAGAGGACAGAGCAT
Organism: Gadus macrocephalus; assembly: GCF_031168955.1. Taxonomy (NCBI): domain Eukaryota; kingdom Metazoa; phylum Chordata; class Actinopteri; order Gadiformes; family Gadidae; genus Gadus; species Gadus macrocephalus. The sequence goes on along the minus strand of NC_082396.1, from coordinate 19,789,272 downwards.
CGACCTTGAACGGTCGAGGTAGGACATACAACCTGAATTTAAATAGATTTAAAGGTCCCATGACATGCCACCAGGTGTGGTGTGATTAGCCGTTACAAGCCGTTTTGGAAATCGGCCCCAAATGACATCACAGGTGGGCGTGTCCACCTAGATGTGTGACGGATAGATGAGCAACGTTTGCTACATTTCACTGGGTAGGCTGGTAGAATGATCTATCCAGCACACATCTAGGCGGACACGCCCACCTGTGATGTCATAAGGGGCTGATTTTCCAAAACGGCTTGTAACGGCTAATCACATCAAACCTGCTGATGTGATTAATCTATCCATTAATTACACCACTACACAAATCTCTCTTTGCACACGCACACATACAAACCTGTCCGGCAATTGTCATGGAAGATGCGCAGGAGTAGTGTTTTGGTGACACGGCCAGTCCTCCTAACGGAGCTGTCCAGCTTGGCAAGGGCCCAGTCAAACTGCTGGGCCTGCTTGGAACGCAGACCCAGGTTGCCATCTTCCTTGGGCTCTGTGGCCAGGGCATAACTTCGCACGCTGCCTGCCACATACGGCCATGCTTGTCTGTGAGAGTAAGATCCATCATGAGGAAAACCAAGTTGTTAATGAAAATGAGAGCAGAAAGAGCAGGAGGCCAGAGAGGTCAGGCCAGACCCATCCCGTGATATTGAATCATATACTTTGTTTTTTTGCATATAGCTCTCAATGATGTCTAATTTGTCTGGTTTATCTTTAATGGTTTCGAAATTCTGCCCAAATCGTTTGACAGTACTCATTTTATTTTATGATCATTACCTACAGCACAGTGGAGATTGCTGTTGAGAAAAAAAAAGATTGAGTAAAGATTTGCTTAAATAAGCCAACACCCTCTAAATGGGTATTCCTATTCTTTCTTGTGTGACTTTCTTATAACTCAACCACATATTCCTCCAAATTAAATTGACTAACGAACAGATGTACAAATGAGCTGGCATCATGGCATCTTGCTCAAGGGCATTGGAGTTCGAACACAGTACGTTTTTGGCTGGGAGCCTCAGCAACTTGAATATATATCGACTAGACTATATTTTACATTAACTAACGGAAAGTATGTTAAACCGTTAAATTTCACAAGATGCTTGTTGAAGGCGATACAGCACGTAGAGTCAGTCAAATAGGATTACACAACAAGCCCCACTGTATTATAATAAACGTGCGTTTGATCAAGGCTTCTGACTGCTTCGACCAAATATTTCCATCAACGTTAATATATGTGCCTTTCAACATAAGGCCTTTACTCCACTCTACGTGTGTTGAGATGCCCCAGCCTGGCTGTCATTGACCCTCAATGACACGGACCCAGCGTGGACCCCCGCACAGCTACCATACCTGGAGACATTCTCTGAACAACGAGTGAACTGTCTGGAACCTACTCCAGCTCTCTGGCCGCCGACAGCTCTACTGTAAAGCCGACTCAGTGGCGGTCCGATGACTTTTGTCCCTGTTATTTTCAGTACGCCAGAAGGCGAGAAGTTAAGTAACCGGCTCGATCTCAAGAGCGCAGCCATGTTTTCGTCGCAGCGTAGAAAGACTTCCGGGACACGTGACCAAAGCACAGGCGACGAGACCGTTGGAAGCTTACTGGTATACATTATATAATATTTATTTATGTATACATAATCTTTATCATTTTTAAAATGTTATATTTATTGCATTTGATATGCACAAAAATATATATATACATAAACAATACTGTTTTGCTGGACCGCTGTTATTAGTGACGTCACCCTAAAGACAGCACGCTTGCACTGTTTAATTTTAGTCAAGGGGACGCAACAGCATCAGCATCTCACAGGGTTAGGACGCTCATATAATCTAATATTTATATGTTAGGTCCTACAATATTGCATACTTGTTATGATTAAAACCCAATTAAAATATGATTTATTTCACAAGAAGGCAAGTGTCATATTTTATTCAACCATTTGAAATATACATTGTTTAAAACCATGTGTGTACAGTATCTTTTAATGAACAAGTGAGCATGTGAAATCAATTTATTTCTTTAATCAAGGGGCCATTGCCCTTCCTCTTCCCTTTCTTCCAGCTAGCCTCAACAGCTCTCGTTTCTCTTTCCAGGTTTTCTCTTCGGTTCATTCTGTCACTGTGCTCCTGCCAAAGCCCAATGGCCAAAGAACGCAAATGTGGCCCATTTTCGGACACCCAGGCCTGATAGAATTCACATTTCTTCCCTGCAAGAAAGTACTTCCGCCTCTTCTCCTCCAGCTCCCCCTTTGGCAGGGTGGCTTTCGCCTTTGACAGCGCTGTGCGGAGCTGACTGAAGGCTGCCAGGCAGTAGCCAATAGCATCCTGTCTACTTCTTCCAGTCATAATGTGTGCTACTGCCTCGACTGCCCGGTCTTTAGCATAGGGGTCTTCCCTATCAAAGTAGCCCCCTGCCAACGTGGCAGCCTCCCCAGATTCTAAGGCTTGCTGAACACTTTCAAAAATCTTGTTTGAGTTCAAGGCCTCGGACACATCTAGGATCGCATCGCACACCTCATGGTTCAATGAATCAACATCTCCGTTGAACAAGGTCAGAGTGAAGGTATAGCCAAAAAGGGCATTCACCAATCCATAGCAAACAAGAGGAGATGGATTTGAAGATAGAGAACTAAGCATTTGGATCTTGGCAGAAATTGGAGGAACTGTGGAAGCTGGTAAAATTGCATGTTCATCTCTCTTCGTTTGCCCATCCTTTTTGTTTTCAATCCCAATCAGAACTGGTTCTAAGGCCGAATTGTCTATAATATCCAACCCCTCTTTGGTCTTTTGGGTTGTGTCACAGCTTGAAACCCCCTCTATCTGTCCATCAATGTTCTCCTCCACCCCCAAAACCTCCACCTTGGACCCCCCTACCTCTTCATGCGCCTCCCACCATGGCCTCCACAGGGGCACCAGCTGCTCCAGCTCCTTACCCTTCATCAAATCCAAAAACCTCTCCTTCTCCTGGCTGTTCAGAAGTTCCCACATTGCCTCCTCAGAGAGCGAGTCAATATCTAACCCTGACAGTCTGTCAGCTAAGTTCTGCCCTTCTTCAGGCTCATCAGCTATGTCTCCAACACTGACTGAACCCAGCAGCTCTGCATTTTTATCATCCATTTCACCAATTTCTTCCAGTCTTCTTAAAATACCAGCTATTTCTCCTTCGTCGCCTGACCCTGACTGCTGAAACTTAGATAACCTAGAGAGCAGCTCCAATATCTCTGCCTGTCCATGTTCGTGATCATCCGAGTCTAAACCATCCTCTCTGAAAGCATTCCCCATGCCTCCGTCCGTCTCTTCTGCCTTCTGTTTGAGTCCCAGCAGAATGTCGTGCATCTTCTTTCTACTGCCAGCAGCCGACTCGCCCATGTCCTTCAGCTCCTGTAAAACAGACTGTTTGTAGAACTCCTCAGAACACAAGATGTGATCCGTACTCCGATAGCACACAAGGCAGCAGTAGGGCATGTTGCATCGAGGGCAGGTGTAGCAGGAAGGCTTTGACTTGCACAATCCGCACACTGTGCCTTGGTTCGTGTTACTACTATCAGTAGTGAGTTCATTGTGGTGCTGATGTGTGCTGGCTGGGGTGAGAAATTCTTCGTTGCTGTTCGTCTTTCTGGAGGGAAGGAGAATCCCATCGTTGCATATGGTTTCCGGTTCAGAGTCTGTCCATTCGCTGCAGAGAGACTCTTCTTTAGGGCCAATGTCCGTCAGAAGACTCCGCACAGAAGCAGGAAGCCTCTTTCTCAGAAGATGATTCATTCTAGTAGCTGAGTGGAAGGAGGAGTCTGGGGACAACAGTGAATACAAACTGAAGTTACCAATCCTGACCATTTATATCATGTAGGCTAGGCCTATTTATCAGGTTTTCTGTGGTGGGCATGTTCAGCAATGCATCGCTCTCAATCGTATATTAACTATGATATTCATTATTGTTAATACAATTACATGGAAGACAATTTATTTTCGGATCGTACTAAATTGTTAATACGTTTCTGGCGTAAATCTATTGTAGATTGTGTGAAAAGTATCGTTAACTTTACAACATGGACTATATAATAGAAACACATAATATATGCACCATATACAAAGCATGATGAGTACGTATCTTTAAACCAGCCACACAATTACCTTAGGATCCCAAACGAAAGCCTTGCTTGTAATTGCTTAATATCCAATTATTCGGCGTCTGAATTAATATAATTAACAAAATGTTATGGACCACAAGGTATCTTTGTGATGGTTTGATTCGCCGTCAACACGTTAGTCGCTGCTTGATGACACCAGTGTGCAGTGACACCAGGGCTCGGGTAGAACTGTCTGTCTGCTGAGGAAGGTTCCTACCTGAGTGAACTTATTCAAGTTGCTTTCATGGTAAGTTATCTAAAGGCTAAGGAAAGGCTTGGAAGACGAATAGTGCCACGGAAAGAAATAATAAATGTTTAATAACGTATCCTTTTCAAATATGTTTTAAAAAAGAACTGGAAAAACAATTATTCAGGAGCATCGACTACAGCAGTCAAGGAAAAGCAGGAACACCTAATATTAAACAGGCAATTAAAGGCACCCAGTGCAACTTTCGAGGCTTAAAAATAAACATTCAATTTCTAGTCTTTTTTACACGTAGTAAGTTTCAATAACTCCATACCATTACATACCGACATTTAAGCAGCAAAGATGAGACGTCGTTGTGTGGTGAGAACTGATACAAAATCGATAACAACAACAATGCCGCCATTTTCTTTATTTTTTGTAACCTACAATAAATAAAGCAGGCTTCCAGTCAATGGAAAAATGGCTTCTCCCCACCGGCGATTGTTGTTGTTTACGATTTTCTATCAGTTCTCACCACACAACGACGTCTCATCTTTGCTCCTTGAATGTCGATATGTAATGGTATGGAGTTATTGAAACTTAATACGTGTAAAAAAGACTAGAAATTAAATGTTTATTTTTCATTGAATGTTTACATAAAGTTGCACTGGGTGCCTTTAAAGGTCCCATGACATGCTATTTTATGTATTCTTTAATATAGGTATTAGTGGGCAACTAACACAGTATTCAAAGACGTTCCCTAAATTTAGCCGTGGTGCAGAGTTACAGCCACTCCGAGCCAGTCGCACATTGAGCTTCCCCCAAATGCGCTGTTTCGGTGGGCGTGTCAAGGAGGAGGGTGGGGGTGTGGCCCTGAGCAGCTTGCAGCCACCATGCGCTCTGTTTACAGTGGATGTATCGCAATGGCGAGCCGCACACAGCCTTTAGCCGTGTTCTGTAAATATTCTAGAACACACGGGAGTCCTGGAGCTCTATATCTAAATATTATCATATAGCCTACACAGATATCTATATCATATAATATATATTATCACGGCCAAAAGCTGTGTGAGCCGATATTATGAATCTCAAACGACCGCGTTGGGTTCTCCGACGTTCCTGGTTCTTCAACGTCCACATCAATGTGAATACACACACTGTAACGTATGTGTTTCTTGTCGGTTCTTTGACGTGTCTTGTATTTCCACAACGAGACTGTCGTGGGGGTTATCTGAGCCATGGTTGAGAAGGAATTGGGGGAAAGGAACTTTGATTTGACTCGCTGAAGTACATGAACTGCGACATGCCGCCGGTTGCCGCGAGGCACCATCGCCCGGCAGCGGGCAGCCGGCAGCAGGCAGCGCGCGGTTCAGTCGACTTCAGGTTGATGTGAAAGTGGAAGAACCAGAGACGTCGCAGAACCCGACAAAGTCGTTTGTGATTCATAATATCGTCTGGAGGCGCACACAATATGTTATATGATATAGATATCTATGTATATGATATTATTTAGATATAGAGCTCCAGGACTGTAACGCAAGTGACTCGAGACACGAGACTCGTATTGGGGGTTATCTCAGCCAAGGTTGAGAATGAATTGGGGGGAAGGAACTTTGGCTTTGACTCCCTCAAGAACATGAACCACGACATGGAGGAGAAAGGGATTGTTGGCGGCGAATGTCTCCCGCTTGAGCCCCGCTGAGGGACCACCGCCGGAGGCGGAGGTGCATAAGCGCTGCCCGGCAAAGATCCCTTTCTCCTCCTTGTCGTGGTTCATGTTCTTGAGGGAGTCAAAGCCAAAGTTCCTTCCCCCCAATTCATTCTCAACCTTGGCTGAGATAACCCCCAATACGAGTCTCGTTGTAGAAATACCAGATACGAGAGCGCCATCACACCAACAGCAGAACGGTTATCCAAATAACTAGGAAGTGTACAACACTTGCGTTACAGTCCTGGAGCTCTATATCTAAATAATATCATATAATACATAGATATCTATATCATATAACATATTGTGTGCGCCTCCAGACGATATTATGAATCACAAACGACTTTGTCGGGTTCTGCGACGTCTCTGGTTCTTCCACTTTCACATCAACCTGAAGTCGACTGAACCGCGCGCTGCCTGCGGCCGGCTGCCGGCGGCCGGCTGCCCGCTGCCGGGCGATGGTGCCTCGCGGCAACCGGCGGCATGTCGCAGTTCATGTACTTCAGCGAGTCAAACCAAAGTTCCTTTCCCCCAATTCCTTCTCAACCATGGCTTAGATAACCCCCACGACAGTCTCGTTGTGGAAATACAAGACACGTCAAAGAACCGACAAGAAACACTTGCGTTACAGTGTGTGTATTCACACACACACACACACATGTGGCGCTCGCACGGTCGAGTCTCATTGGCGGGCCAACGTCTCTGGGCGGGCCAGGCAGAGTAAGGGGAGGAGCTGAGATTCCTCATGACGTCATGAGCACAGATTTCCAAATCAGCGCGCTTGAGCCTCCGTTTTTTTAAAGGCGAGCAGAACAGCTAGTGCTCGTTTTACACCAAACGCAAGTTTTAGCCACTGGGGGACCATAGGCAGGCTAGGGGAACTCATATTTAAGTTAGAAAACCTCATAAATTGAGATTTTCATGTCATGGGACCTTTAAGAGTGCATTTATTGTTGAATTTCCAAAACATTATGAAACTGCTTTTAAATCAATCATTTCAAAAACAGTTGAGGACGTAATTGAGGACGTTTTGTTTTGTATATTGTGGTATCCGGGAATGAAGAATGCGCCGGGATTCAGTGAAACGCGTGGCAACGGTTGGTTTAAGCCGACTTCGGCGTTTATTTCAGGGGTTAAACAGGACAAGGGTGCGCTCGGGTCTCCGTGAGCCTCGAGTTTCTGCAGTCCGTGCGGAACTCTGCCTCTCCCGTCCATGCGTGTCTCTGCCTCTCTTATAGGGGCTCCGGGCCTTCCTCCTCCCAGCCGCCAGGTGTCCCCCATCCCGCTGATTGGGGGGAAGGACCCGGTGCTCTCCGTCGCCGGCTGGTGGGTGGGGGTGGTACACCCCGTCCTTCACGGCCCCCCGGGACCGTGAAGGCCGAGGCTTCAGGGGCGGGATGCCACACTCCCCCCCCGTTTGCTCAAGCCCCTGGTCTCTGGAGAACCCACCCAGACAGGCATCCCGACGTGACAGGGCGTCGGCGTTGGCATTCTCCCGGCCCGGTCGGTGGTCCACCCGGAACCGGAAATCCTGGAGAGCCAGGAACCACCGTGTCACCCGGGCGTTTGTATTCTTGGCCCCCGCCATCCACTTCAGGGGGGCGTGGTCGGTGACCAAGGTGAACTCCCTCCCCAGGAGGTAGTAGCGCAACTTCTCCAGGCACCATTTAATGGCCAGGGCCTCCTTCTCCACCGTGGAGTAGTTGCGCTCATTGGGGAGGAGCTTCCGGCTGACGTAGGTTATCGGGTGCCCCTCTCCGGCCCGGACCTGGGACAGGACCCCCCCAAGACCCACCTCCGAGGCGTCTGTGTGAACAATCACAGGGAGGTTAAAGTCAGGTGTGATTAGTACCGGTTCTGAGCACAGGGCCTCCCGGAGCGTCTTGAACGCCCGGTCCGCCGCCTCTGACCAGGTGACCCGGTCTGGCAAGGCCTTACGGGTTAGGTCGTTCATGGGGCTGGCCAGCGTGGCGTACCCGGGAATGAAGCGCTGATAGTAGCCCACCAGCCCCAAGAACGCCTTTACCTGCTTCTTAGTCCTGGGTTGCGGCCAGGCCCGTATGGCGGCTACCTTGCCTTCCTGCGGCCGCACTGTCCCTCTCCCGACCCGGTACCCCAGGTACGTCGTCTCCTCTCTCCCGAGGCGACATTTGGCCGGGTTAGCGGTGAGGCCCGCCCTCCGCAGCTCTCCCAGCACGGCCCTTAGCTGGCGGACATGGATATCCCAGCTGGGGCTGTAAATGATGATGTCATGGATGTATGCCGCCGCGTAATCCTGGTGGGGCCTCAGGAGCTGGTCCATCATCCGCTGGAATGTGGCTGGGGCGCCGTGTACCCCGAAAGGGAGGACGGTGTACTGGTACAGTCCCCCCGGGGTGGAGAACGCCGTCTTTTCCCGGGCCGCCCGGGTCAACGGCACCTGCCAGTACCCCTTGGTCAGGTCCAGGGTCGACAGATACCGCGCCGGGCCCAGGCGCTCGATAAGTTCGTCGACCCAGGGCATGGGGTAGGCGTCGAACTCCGAAGCCTCGTTCAGCCGCCTGAAGTCGTTGCAGAACCTAAAGGTTCCATCCGGCTTGGGCACCAGGACCACCGGGCTGCACCAGGCGCTGCGTGACTCAATGTGAATACACACACTGTAACGTATGTGTTTCTTGTCGGTTCTTTGACGTGTCTTGTATTTCCACAACGAGACTGTCGTGGGGGTTATCTGAGCCATGGTTGAGAAGGAATTGGGGGAAAGGAACTTTGATTTGACTCGCTGAAGTACATGAACTGCGACATGCCGCCGGTTGCCGCGAGGCACCATCGCCCGGCAGCGGGCAGCCGGCAGCAGGCAGCGCGCGGTTCAGTCGACTTCAGGTTGATGTGAAAGTGGAAGAACCAGAGACGTCGCAGAACCCGACAAAGTCGTTTGTGATTCATAATATCGTCTGGAGGCGCACACAATATGTTATATGATATAGATATCTATGTATATGATATTATTTAGATATAGAGCTCCAGGACTGTAACGCAAGTGACTCGAGACACGAGACTCGTATTGGGGGTTATCTCAGCCAAGGTTGAGAATGAATTGGGGGGAAGGAACTTTGGCTTTGACTCCCTCAAGAACATGAACCACGACATGGAGGAGAAAGGGATTGTTGGCGGCGAATGTCTCCCGCTTGAGCCCCGCTGAGGGACCACCGCCGGAGGCGGAGGTGCATAAGCGCTGCCCGGCAAAGATCCCTTTCTCCTCCTTGTCGTGGTTCATGTTCTTGAGGGAGTCAAAGCCAAAGTTCCTTCCCCCCAATTCATTCTCAACCTTGGCTGAGATAACCCCCAATACGAGTCTCGTTGTAGAAATACCAGATACGAGAGCGCCATCACACCAACAGCAGAACGGTTATCCAAATAACCGTTCTGCTGATGTGAAAGTGGAAGAACCAGAGACGTCGCAGAACCCGACAAAGTCGTTTGTGATTCATAATATCGTCTGGAGGCGCACACAATATGTTATATGATATAGATATCTATGTATTATATGATATTATTTAGATATAGAGCTCCAGGACTGTAACGCAAGTGTTGTACACTTCCTAGTTATTTGGATAACCGTTCTGCTGTTGGTGTGATGGCGCTCTCGTATCTGGTATTTCTACAACGAGACTCGCTGATAGTAGCCCACCAGCCCCAAGAACGCCTTTACCTGCTTCTTAGTCCTGGGTTGCGGCCAGGCCCGTATGGCGGCTACCTTGCCTTCCTGCGGCCGCACTGTCCCTCTCCCGACCCGGTACCCCAGGTACGTCGTCTCCTCTCTCCCGAGGCGACATTTGGCCGGGTTAGCGGTGAGGCCCGCCCTCCGCAGCTCTCCCAGCACGGCCCTTAGCTGGCGGACATGGATATCCCAGCTGGGGCTGTAAATGATGATGTCATGGATGTATGCCGCCGCGTAATCCTGGTGGGGCCTCAGGAGCTGGTCCATCATCCGCTGGAATGTGGCTGGGGCGCCGTGTACCCCGAAAGGGAGGACGGTGTACTGGTACAGTCCCCCCGGGGTGGAGAACGCCGTCTTTTCCCGGGCCGCCCGGGTCAACGGCACCTGCCAGTACCCCTTGGTCAGGTCCAGGGTCGACAGATACCGCGCCGGGCCCAGGCGCTCGATAAGTTCGTCGACCCAGGGCATGGGGTAGGCGTCGAACTCCGAAGCCTCGTTCAGCCGCCTGAAGTCGTTGCAGAACCTAAAGGTTCCATCCGGCTTGGGCACCAGGACCACCGGGCTGCACCAGGCGCTGCGTGACTCCTCTATTACTCCGAGCTGCAGCATCCGGCGCACCTCGGTCCGTATGGCCTCCCTCCGGGCCTCTGGGATCCTGTAGGGCGGAACCCTTACCCTTATGCCTGGCGCCGTCCGGATGTCGTGGTGGGTGGCGGCCGTCCTCCCCGGCAGGTCGGAGAACACGTCCCGATGCTGGAGGACGATCTCGTCCAGGTCGTGCCTCTGGGCCGGGCTGAGGTCCTCCCCCACCGGGACCTCCGGGATCTCCTGCCGGGCCACCAGGGACAAGGGAGCGGGGTCGGCGGGTGTCTGCTCCCCCCCCCTCCACTGCTTCAGGAGATTGATGTGGTATAGCTGCGTCGGCTTCCGCCTCCCTGGCTGGCGGACCCGGTAGTTCACCTCGCCCACTCGTTCCACCACCTCGTAGGGTCCCTGCCACTTGGCCAGGAACCGGCACTCCGCCGTGGGGACCAAGACCAGAACCAGTTCCCCTGGCTGGAAGGTCCTCAGCTGGGCTCCTCGATTATAGACCCTCGCCTGGGCCTGCTGCGCTTGCTGATGGTGCCTCCGGACGATGGGCCACACCCGGGCCATGCGGTCACGCACCTGCTCCACGTGGTCGATGGTGGTGCGGTGGGGGGACGGCTGGCTCTCCCAGGCCTCCTTGGCGATGTCCAGGATCCCGCGGGGCCTCCGCCCGTACAGCAACTCGAAGGGGGAGAACCCGGTGGACGCCTGGGGGACCTCCCGTACTGCGAACAGTACGTGGGGTAGTAGTTGGTCCCAGTTCTTCCCGTCGGCTTGCATGGCCTTCTTGAGCATCTGCTTCAGGGTTTTGTTGAAGCGCTCGACCAGGCCGTCTGTCTGAGTGTGGTAAACCGAGGTCCGGAGCTGCTTCACCTGCAGGAGCCTGAGGACCTCCTTCATCACCCGTGACATGAAGCACGACCCCTGATCGGTGAGCACCTCCTTCGCTATTCCCACCCGGCTAAAAAGGAGCATTAGTTCACGGGCAACTGCCTTGGCGGTGGCGGCGCGCAGGGGGAGGGCCTCGGGGTAACGGGTGGCATAGTCAACTAGCACCAGGATATAGCGGTGGCCCCGGCTGGTCTTGGGAAGGGGGCCCACGATGTCTAAGGCCAAACGCTCGAAGGGGGTCTCAATGATGGGCATGGGAATGAGGGGGTGTCTAGCGATGGCCCGGGGGGCTACCCGCTGGCACTCGGGGCATCCCTGGCAGTGGCGCTCAACATCCCGCTTAACCCCTGGCCAATAGAACCTGGCTAGGACCCGCTCCCGGGTCTTGTCCATGCCCAGGTGGGCCCCCAGGAGGTGGGTGTGGGCCATAAAAAGCACTTTACTGACGTAGGAACGGGGCACCACTAGCTGTTCCCTCACTCCCCCCTCCCCGGAGGCTACTCGATACAACAGTCCCCCCCTGGTGCTGAAGTGCGGGTGTGGTGTGTGACTCACCGAGTCTCGGGCCTGCCCGTCATGAACCAGGACGTGGCTCCAGGCGTGCTTGAGGGCCTCATCCTGGAGCTGTGCGGTGGCGAACTGGCCGGGTCGGGACGAGCCTCCCCCCCCCTCTGGTAAGAAGTCCGAGAACTCAGTAAGGGGGGAGCTCTCCGGGTCTTCCGGTGGGTCTGGTTGCTCGGAGGCTGTGAGGGTCTCCGTGGTGTCGGGGGTAGGTTCCGGTGTCTCGCTCCGGACGGATCCTCTCGCCGTGCGCGCCGGGGTCCCCGGTGGGGAAGGTCCGTTCCCCTCAGATCCCTCGTCCTCCGCCGTCAGCTCCCCCGGGGACGATGGACGCCGGGTGGCCCCATAGGCCTGCCGAACCCCCCGCGCCCCTCTGCGGGGAGGGCCTCTCCAGCTCCGTAGCTCCCGCGTCGGGTCCCACAACCGGTGGAAAATCGGGCAGTCCCTCCCGATTAACACGGGGACCGGTAGGTGGGGGACAATCCCCGCCCGGATCGTGAATACCCCATGGGTGGTGCGGACTACCACGTGGCACGTGGGGTATGTCCGGGTGTCCCCGTGGACGCAGGCCACCTCCATCGGGTCCCCGGCCTTCCCGCCCGCCAGGTCGGGGCGAAGGAGGGTAACTGCACTGCCGGTGTCCAAGAGGGCCTGCGTGTCCTGGTTCATCACCCGCGCCGGGATGGTCGGACTCCCAGATGTTCCCTGCGTCCAGCAGGTCGCCAACATGCACGTGTTGTCCGCCCCCGGGTCCGCGTACGCTGACGGCATCGACACATCCCGTCCCCTCGGGCAATAGCGAGCGATGTGGCCGTACTGGCCGCACCCAAAGCAGCGCCGCACCTCCCGGTTCTCCGGTACTCCGCTCAGTGGGGTGACGCCGGGAGCCGGGTTGCCGATGGGGGGTCCCCTCGGGGCTTGGCGGGTCTCGGCGCGCCGTGGGGCTGGGGCGGGACCGGCGTTCAGGAGCTGGGCCACCTGCCAGTTCTCCAGCTGAAGGACCAGGTCGTCCACGGTGGCAGGGTGATGGTGGGCCAGCACGCGGCGGGCGTCCGGCGGGAGTTGCCGCAGGGTGTGGTCAATAATCACCCGGTCGATCGGGCTGGGGCCCTCCCCTGCTGTCAGCCACCGCTTCACCAGCCGGCTGTGCTGGGCGATCTGGGTGCGCACAGCTCCCTGCGCGTCAAACCGCCAATCCTGCGCGCGTTGTGCGCGCGCCGCGAGGTTGTGGCCATAGTAGGCCAGTATGGCCTGTTTGAGCGCCGGGTACTGGCGGGCGACGTCCGCCGGCAGGTCCTGGCTCGCCTGCTGGGCGGGTCCGGTGAGGAACGGCGCCACTATGTGCGCCCACTGCTCCTCTGGCCAGCCTTCCCTCTGTGCGGTCCGCTCGAAGACCTCGAGGTAAGCCTCCACGTCGTCTTCCGGTCCCAGCTTCGTGAGGCGGCTGGTCGGGGCGGCGGTCGGCGCAGCGTGGACGGCGTGCTGAGTCAGCCGCAGAACCGCTTCGCGGAGCAGG